>NW_005370176.1:1123755-1158825 GCF_000412655.1 Myotis brandtii
CAAAGGCTGCCCGAGCTCCCCGAGAGGTGACCTAGGTCTCTGTCAAAAACAATAATCTATTTGTAAATAGCACTTGTGGTTGCAAATACCGTCAGTCCACTCGACTCGCTGGGTTTCTGCAGTCCCGCGGGGGGGGGGGGGGGGGGGGGGCAGAACCTGGGCACAAACATGTGAGCTCCAGCCGGGCAGCCGTCCAATATCAACCAAGAAATTCTTAGAAAGAAAGGACGTACTTAGTAGAAACAACCTACTAATTCCGGTCTAATCCCAGGAAAAACAAGCAAGAAAAACAATAAAGGCAATCTAAATTACTTTAATGATACGTTTATTTGTTTTTAATTTTAAAAAGTGTCCTGTAACAATAATTACACATTTAGAAGTGACAAAATGATAGTAATTATCAGCACACACAAAAACTTCAAAATTATTTTCTAACTTAAATTTATAATCTCCAGATGGGGTTCCACTGTAATAAACATTTCAAAAAAAAAAAAGAAAGAAAAACTCCGTATTTTTTTTTAAACTCCATATTTTTAACAAGATGAGTAAACACCAAAAAATAGGAAGTTCCACCCAGTTAAAAATTTAAAAGCTTGAAATTCTATGAGGCAAATTTTTACATAACTTTAAACTATGTCATTATTTGAAGTTAATTTCAATTAACGATTTCATTGCAACTGAATCCATCTTATATAAGAAAGCTAAGACACATCTTGATAATCTACCTTTCCCTCCTATTTTTCATCTACCGGCAAATCCTGTTGATTTTACCTCCCACATTTTCCTTGAATTTGTTGTCTTCTATCTTTTCCATCACTGTCCTAATCTAAACTACCTTTGTGGGGAGAGAGAATACTAATCTAGTCATCTAATTGGTTTATTCACATGCTTCTCGCCCCTCTTTAATGTCTTCTTCACATAGGCTATGTAAGGCTACAGGACCCTGTCATTTCCCAGCAGAGACAACTTCAATAGCTTCCTCTCTGAGACAACACCCCTTAACTAACCAAGCCCTGCATAGTCAGGTGCCTTGCCCACCTCTCCACTTCTTCTCACTGCTCAGACCACATTCCATCCTGCTGTCCCTGTCCCAGCCACACTGGTCTCTTCCAATCCCTCAAAATTTCCTCTCTCCACAGAGCTTTTGCATGTGCTTGTTTGCTCTGTGCCTGGGAAGCTCGTCAACCTTCATTCTTCTGATCTCAGCTCTAATATCTAACTCTGAGAAGCACCTTCACAGGGCTTTGGTACCTTCCTAATACACTGCACTGACACTAATTGTATGATTATTCTGGTGAATTTTTGTTTCCCCCGCTAGACTACTGCTTCCATAAAACCAGGAACTTGGTTTTCTTTGGCTCATGGTTGTATTTCCATAGTTGTTCAATACATACTTGTTTAATCAATGAATGAGACTGCTACAACTTGAACAAGATGTGACTTAAAGGTTACGTATGTCATAGAAGGGCAAACTGTCACAATTTGACATTTGAAATCAGAGTCTAAAAAGAACTCCAGCTACTTTAAAACTGACTTTATATCTTTTTAGGTGGGTTGTCACAGGTCCTTTGGGTAACCTTCAAACCTGAGTTCTCAAAGCGCTTTGTATAAACCCCTGAATGTGATAGCTATAGGATGGACTCACATGAAACTAATAACATTGTTGCTCCAACGGAGGAAGATTGGGTGACTAGGGGACAGCCTGGGAAGGAGACTTAACTGCCTGCCCTTTTGTACCTTTTCAATTTCAAACCATTGAATATATTACCTATTCAAAAGTAAATAAATCACGCAAAGAATGCACACTGTATGATGCTACTTGTTTGAAATTCTAGAAAAGGCAAAACTAATATTTGTTGAAAAAATCATAACTGGTTGCCTCTGGCCCAGAAGTGATGGGGAAGGAGCATGAGGGAACTTTCTGGGTGATAAAAATGGTCTATATCTTGATAGGGTGTGAATTACACAGGTGTATGCACTCTGTCAAAAACATACAGTTCACATTTAATGTAAATTTCACCTAAAATCTGTATAAAATAAATAACATCTATTATTTTTAAAATAAGCTAACACACAGTTGAGGACTCGGTGTATGAGTATTGGCTAAGGGCTGTACCTACATTATTTCTGTTAGTCTTCATACTGTCCTCATGAGGCCGTTATTATTATTACCCCCTTGCATATGAGAAAACTAAGACTTAACAAATACCAAGTAACCTGCCCCTATTTTTACGAGTGGAAAATGGTGGAGCAGAGCTTTGAACCCAGTTTGTCTCATGGCAGAAGTGGTTTAGTATATTACTTACCCTCAAGAACTTTGCAATTATTGAAATCAGATTTTGTCTTAGGCTTCGCAGTAGCCCCAGCACTTTGCATAGCACTTTTTCAGTATACACTGAGTGGCCAGATTATTATGACCACCCCATCAGTACAATGAAGTGAATTAGTTATGCAAACAATAATAATAATAAAACCTTGAGAATATTTGCTTAGGAAGTTTTCAATATTCAGTATTTTTGGAAGTGTCAATGAAGTACTGATGGGGTGGTCATAATAATCTGGTCGGTCATAATAATCTGGCCACTCAGCGTATATTGAATAAATGATAAAGAACAAGCTTGGTGTTGATTTTATTGGTACAAATTATGTGTTTTTTAATTAATACTGTGTGTGTAGTCTAGTCTAAATAATCAGCACCGCTGTGCTAAGTTCCTGAGATGTATTATCTCAAATGAGGTCATTGGCCTGAGGAGACAAGCTTGTACCATTAGCTCTGAGCTTCCAGCACTACCCCTCATTTATTCCTTACCTTCACTCACCCTGAGCTCAACAATTTATATGATGAAACAGCTTACACTTTGATTTTTCGCTGAAATAGCTAAATCTAACCAGAGAAACAGCTCATTCTAACCTCTCACAAGCACTTGAGCACTTGCGTAAGTGAAATTCCATTGTGTGAATTCCACACCAACACCACCTCTGCTCCAGCTCTCTGCCACGCTGCTCTTCACAGTCTGGAACTTCGAACTACAACAGGGGATAGAGGAAGAATGGGTGCAGTGAGCAGTGCCCCCTCAGAAAAGTTTCACTTAAGGTAAATTCAGTTGGCAATTCATAGTTGTCCGTGTTCAAATGCTGCACACCCTCAGCATTGATTTGTGTCACTGTCACAGAAAGGAAGGTCTGAGCTCTATCTCTAAATCCGGCAAGAACACCATGCTCTCAGCTGCCGAAGGTGTTTTATAAGTCAGCCTTGTGAACCTCACCGCTCAAGAAAGGAAAAGCAAGGGAGCCGTTCCCCTGAGACGCAAAAACTGTCCAGGGTACAGAAGAGGAACTCACCGGTGGAGTCAAGCCACTGATGAATAACACCCCACCCTCACCCTGGGCAGCTGGCATTTGGGGCTTCCTTGGAGAACCAGGCCCTCGCAGTGACATTCTAGGATTGCTGTGTCCAAAACAGCACGTGACTGTTTACGTTTAAACTTCCACTAAAATTTCAGTTTCTCTCACACATTTCAAGTCAAGTGCTCGATAATAGCCACATGTGGCCACTAGCGGCTATCTTGCACAGTATCAGAAAGTTCCATCCATCACAAAGTTCTCTTGGCAGCACTATTCTAGAAAAAGGAAACAACACTCCTTTGAGACTCGCAGCTAATGTTCAAATATTTTCTTTGCTTTGGAAAAATGAAGGCCAACAATAAAATAGCCAACAAAGCAATAGCACTTGGCTCATTGCTTTCCACAACACGACAGCAAAAGGCAATCAAGATTGCACAAAAGCTGTGGCCTCTCCATGTATTGAGATTCTCAGAATGGCTTTAGCCTCACCAGTTTACCTCCATCACATTCCATTGTTTGTGAGGCTCATTATCTTAGGAAAGAAGACAATTCTGCTGACATCCCTTGGCATTGGTGTACAGGGGGAAACTAGATCTGCCACAGCTGTGGTGAAGAACAGGCTCGCTGGCTCTGGGGTTTGGACATGGTTTCTTTATGTGATACTAAGACATTCACACTATCAACCCAATACAGCTTTTGAAATTGCGCCACCAAAATGGGACATCAATAGATTGCCAGTTTCCACCCCACCCACCAAAAGGAGAAGTTCATTCTTTTCTTGACTTTCTGAAATATCTGTTTTAAAGCAAGGTAAAGTTTAGTGCAAATAGAGTAGTAATTCCACTTAAACTTTCCAATTATCTGGGAGTTAGTAGCCTCTGTATTAATGCAAGTGACTAGATTATGACCTAAAATTTCAAGTGTGCTTGCCAAAGTGTGCTTAACTTCTTCGAGCTCCAAACTTCTCATCCATAAACTGGAGATAATAATAACAATATCTACTTAAGTACTAAAGTGACAATCCAATAAAATCATATATGCAAGGCACAAAGCATTCAACCAATGGCAGCTATTATAATTGCTATTATCCAAAATCACAAAGCACCAACGTGCAAAATGTAAAAGACAGATTTTAAAAAATGACTCTGAAGTACAAAAATCCTGACTTTACCACTTGCTAATTGTCTGGCCTTTATCCTCCGTAAGCTTCAGTTTCTTGATCAGGCAACTAAGGATAAGAGTTGCTAACAACAGATGTGTTGGCAAAATGTGTTATTTTATGTGAAAATGGTTTAATAACAGTAAGTCAAGTACAAATTTCTGGCCCAACTCCACAAAAACGAGAAGGAAACTATGTTAGGAAGGTGTTGCTTTACAGTAAAATTAATTTAGCTTTTATTATGGACTGTACTCCTTAACATGACGGGGAAGCAACCACTGCTGATGTCATCACTGAAAAGCCACACTGCCATCAACATTGCCATCAAATAGAAATTGTGAGCTAATACTGTGGTAACCAGTCATCTTAGTCAGCTGCTCTTTCTCCACATGAGAAATTTGAAGCCTGTACAGACATGTCAGGTCTCCTCTGAGAATGTGCATTCAAAAAAGATAGCCAACAGGCACTTATAGCAAAGAGAGGAATGCTATTGAATTACAAAGTCAGTTACTAATAGATTTTTCTTACAGGCGTGGAATTAAACCTAACACTTCATAAATTCTTGTTCATCATTCGAATGGCCACAATACAATGAGATAATATTCTTAAAATAAAACAGAAGAAATGTTAACAAGCTGTTCCTGTGTTTTGAAGATTAAGGGGAAAAAAAACCTAACTCAATAACAAAATATTTCCTGTTGCAGTAATAACATTTTTTGTGTGTTAATATAAAATTAAATGTTGTTTTAGACATTTACCTTTTTCCCCCTAGAGTTTCTAAAGGCAGCAGTCATTTTGGTGGTAACCATGATAAGCAGAGAAAACAGAGAGACCAGGGATTTGAATGGAATTTATAGCTGACTCATAGGGAGTGTTTACAACGACATTGCCACTGGGATCCACCCACTTTACACCCTTTCATTTCCACCCTACACATTTGTCAGGAGAAGCTGGGAATGTGGAGGACTAGGAAAGCAGTAACCAAAGTTGTTTGGACTTATGTGTGCTAATTGATTGTTTTTCTTCCTCCTTTCTCTCTCCCTCCCTCCTTTTCTTCCTTTCTTTCTTTTTCCTTCCTTCAGTGACCTGATTTGTCTCAAAATGACAACTCTGTATTAACTGTTAATGTATTTAGGGCACTGACACTGAGACGTTGGCTACAAGTTTCTATATATTAGGTAGTTTCAACTCTTAGAACTTGATGCTAGACAGAAATATTAGGTAAAATTTATTTTTTGGTTATGTTTTTACTCTTTAGCTGAGGTTATAGAACACTGCAGGCTTTTGTGTTATAGAAATGGATGTTGCATTTGCGTTATTCAAGGCTTCTGTATAAAATGCAGAAGCAAGTGATATACCTTGTGAGGACATCAAAATAACACTATTCCATTCTCCATTATTTCATTCCCTTGAAAGAGATCTGACATAGTATATTAGTTTTAAAAGAAAGTCTCTCGCCCTAACCGGTTTGGCTCACCGGATGGAGCGTCGGCCTGCGGACTCAGGGGTCCCAGGTTGGATTCCTGTCAAGGGCATGTACCTTGGTTGCGGGCATATACCCAGTGGGGAATGTGCAGGAGGCAGCTGATCGATGTTTCTAGCTCTCTGTCCCTCTCCCTTCCTCTCTGTAAAAAATCAATAAAATGTATTTTTAAAAAAATAAAAGAAAAGAAAGTCTCTCTAATAATGATAGCTTTGAAAAAAAATATTTCCCGTCTCTTTTTATTTTGGAAATTTTTTTCTTGAATTTATTGGGGTGGCATTGATTAATAAAATTATATAGGTTTCAAGGGTACAATTCTATAATATATCATCTGTATATTGTATTGTGTGTTCACCACCCAAAGTCAAGTCTCCTTCCATCACTATTTATCTCCTTTGTATACTCTCCTACCTGCCCTCAACCCACCTTGACCCTCTGGTAATCACCATATTATTGTCTGTGTCTATGAGTTGTTTTTTTTGTTTGTTTAATCTTTCCACTGTTTTGACTACGACCCCCAAACCCATTCCCTCTGATAGCTGTCAGTCTGTTCTCTGTATCTATGAGTATCTTCCTATTTTGCTTCATTGTTTATTTTGTTCATTAGATTCCACATATAAGTGAACTCCTATGGTTTTCATCTCTCTGACTGGCTAATTTCACTTAGCATAATGTTCTCCAGATCCATCATGCTGTTGCAAAAGAAAGATTTCCTTCTTTTTTAGAGCTGAGTAGTATTCCATTCTGTAAATGTACCACAGCTTTCTTATCCACTCATCTACTGATGGGCACTTAGGCTGCTTCCAAATCTTGGCTATTATAAATAACGCTGCAGTGAACATAGGGGTGCATATATTCTTTCAAATTAGTGTTTTGGGTTTTTTAAGATACATTCCCAGATGTGGAATCACTGGATCATAATTAATTTTAGTTTTTAATTTTTTGAGGAAAGTCTATACTACTTTCCAAAGTGGCTGCACCAATCTGCATTCCCACCAGCAGTGAACTAGTGTTCCCTTTTCTCTACATCCTTGCCAGTACTTGTTGTTTGTTGTGTTTTTTTTTTATGATAGCCACTCTGACAGGTGTGAGGTGATAGCTCATTGTGGTTTTAATTTGCATCTCTCTAATGATCAGTGACTTTGAGCATTTTTTCATATGTCTCTTGGCCATTTGTATGTCCCCTTTGGAGAAATGTCTACTCAGGTCTTCTGCCCATTTTTTAATTGGATTGTTTGTCTTCCTTTTGTTGAGTTGTATGAGTACTTTATATATTTTGAATATTAACCCCTTATCAGATGTATCATCGGCAAATATGTTCTCCCATACAGTGGGTTCCCTTTTCATTGTGATAGTGATTTCTTTTGCTGTGCAGAAGCTTTTTATTTTGATGTAGTCCCATTTGTTTATTTTCTCCTTAGTTTCCTTTTCCCTAGGAGATGTATGGGTAAACATACTGCTACAAGCGATGTCTGAGATTTTACTGCCTATGTTCTCCTCTAAGATTCTTATGGTTTCATGCCTTAATTTAAGTATTTTACCCATCTTGAGTTTATTCTTGTGTATGGTGTAAGTTGATGGTCTAGTTTCATCTTTTTGCATGTGTCTGTCCAGTTTTCCCAACACGATTTGTTGAAGACTTATTCCATTGTATGCTCTTGCCTCTTTTGTTAAATATTAATTGCCCGTAATGGTGTGGGTCAATATCTGGGGTCTCTATTCTAATCCATTGGTCTATATGCTTCTCTTGTGCCAGTACCAGGCTGTTTGGGTTATAATGGCTTTGTAGTATAGTTTGATATCCAGCATTGTGCTCCCTCCTACTTCGTTCTTCTTTCTCAAGATTGCTGCAGCTATTTGCGGTCTTTTATGGTTCCATATAAATTTTTGGAGTATTTGTTCTAGCTCTGTGAAGTATGCCATTGGTATTTTAATAGGGATTCCTTTGAATCTATAGATTGTTTTGGGTAGTATGGACATTTTAATGATGTTAATTCTTCCAATCCATGAACATGGTATACGTTTCCATGAGAAACATTTTTTAATATTATAAACATTAGATGCCTAGCTCAATATAGCCAATTAAATACACTCTTTTATCTCACTTAAATTTCTTGCACTATGGGTAACTTTCTAACCTATCATCAGCATTTTTTCTCTCCATCTATTCTCCATCTAGTTACACTAAGCTTCACCTTCCTGAAATTCCAGTTTTATCAGATCATGATTAATAATAAGCTTCCTCTGATTTAAATTCAAGTACATAAACAGTAGTATCTATTTATATATTCCAATTAAAACTCAATGTAATGTTCTTCCCATACAAAAAGTGTTTCTAAAGATGAAGCAAGAAGATCATTATGTCAGTGAACATTTATTAAAAATTATGTCATCCTGTCAAACTACAGCGGGAAGGCTGGGGAGGGCTGGGGGATGGGTAAGAGATCAACCGAAGGACTTGTATGCATGCATATAAGCATAACCAATGGACATAAGACACTGGGGGGTAGGGGAGGCCAGGGGAATGTCAAGGGGAGGAAAAAAAGGAGACAAATGTAATAATCTTTGTATTATGTCAGCCCTGACCGGTTTGGCTCTGTGGATAGAGCATCGGCCTGGGGACTGAAGGGTCCTGGGTTCGATTCCGGTCAAGGGCATGTACCTTGGTTGCAGGCATATCCCCAGTGGGGGGTGTGCAGGAGGCAGCTGATCGATGTTTCTCTCTCATCGATGTTTCTGGCTCTCTATCCCTCTTCCTTCCTCTCTGTAGAAAATCAATAAAATATATATTTTTAAAAAATTATGTCATCATTGGGACAAATTACCTCTGAAAGTCTGATTTAAGTAAGGAGCTAAATCAGTGGTTCTCAACCTTCTGGCCCTTTAAATACAGTTCCTCATGTTGTGACCCAACCATAAAACTATTTTCATTGCTAATTCATAACTGTAATGTTGCTACTGTTCGTACTGTTGCTAATGAATCATAATGTAAATATCTGATATGCAGGATGGTCTTAGGCGACCCCTGTGAAAGGGTCGTTTGACCGCCAAAGGGGTTGCAACCCACAGGTTGAGAACTGCTGAGCTAAATACATCCTATCAGGGATTTATATGTTTCCCAGATCCTACTCAAGAGTAGAGGGAAAGGGGCCTGGCCAGTGTGGCTCAGTGGTTGAGTATCAACCTATGAACCAGGAAGTCACATGCCCGGGTTGCTGGCTCCATTCTCACAGGAGGCCACCAATCAATGATTCTCTCTCATCATTCATGCTTCTATCTCTCTCTCTCCCTCTCCCTTCTGAAATCAATACAAATATACATTTTTAAAAGAGAGTAGAGGGTAAGGGTGTGGACAAGATTAAGCAAAGAGGGATCCTTAGGGTACCCAATAATTTACCAATACAAAATGCCAAAAAGATGATGATAAGGAAGGAGGAATGCAGCAATGAATGAAAACTGTTGATAAAAGCTTGGAGGACTGACTCAGAAATCAAACTGAGGGGTCAGGATGAATTGGATATAATGTAAAATGGATGACCATGAAACTGAAAGACTAGAATGAGGAGGCAAATATTGAGCAGATATTGGTAAAATTTTGTATTGGTAGAGAGATGTTTCATCCTATTTTCCATGGAAGAAATAATGTGTGGAAGAACATGTAAAATCAGAGGTTCATTTGACCAAAATCTGAGTTTTATCTCATTTGTATCTCTGCCTACTCTGTGTCTATATTCAGGTGGCTCAACGTGTCTGGAGTAAAATGCACAGCCATGCTGAGTGCTCTCATTTTAAATTCATGACCATGAATTTCAAATAGGTCCTTGATGATGCTGGCGATTGCTCTAGGATTTACTATATTTCTCTAGCGAATTTACTTTTTCACTTTCCTAGACAACTATTTCATACCTTCTCTTATCTCTTTAAACTGCCAATATTTTCTCCACCCTCACTCTCAAGAGATGACATTTCTTCTTGTTTCACCAAGAAATTATAAGCACATTCTGAAAAGAATGTTCACAAATTCCCAGCATATCTACACAGCTACATGCTTTTGTGGACATATGCCCTGCCTTCTCTTTTGTAACAATAAGGAAGGATGCTAGTTTCCATGTGAAGCTAACTCTTCAGCTCAGGCACCAGATCGCATCCAGCCTGCTCTGTGCTGTTGCTCTAGTAATTCTCCCCCTTCTCTCTTGCACCTTTAATTTCCCCTCTCTGATCTTTCCTGTCAGCATCCAAACATAATGTTATTTATATCATTTTAAAAACAAAAAAAAACCTCTTTCTTTAACTAGTCATCCATTATTCACCTTTCCTCTATAGCAAAATCCTTTCAAAGATTTGTCTGTTTCTCTGGTTCCATTTTCTTTCCTCTTATTTTTTCTTAGACCCACTCCAGTTAGGATTTAGCCTACACTGTTTCATGGAAAGAACCCATGGTTACTAATGATTTTCATGTTGCCAAATCCAATGGTCATTTTTTTGTGACCCATCAATAACAAGTGACTCATGATTATTGAAATACTTTTTTTTCTCTTGCTTTTCCAGACTCTACATGCTCCTGGTTTCCCTTCTACTTCATTGTCTGCTACTTCTCAGTCTCTTTTGTTAGTTCTTCTTCTCCCCAACCTCTAATTGTGCCCTAGCTAAGATTCAGTTTTTGAGCCTCTTCTTTTTTTCATTTATACTCACTCCCTTAATTCAACTTCATGGTTTTAAATGTATTAGAAGATCTGATCCCATTTTTATACATTTTAATTTTTTAGTTAATCCTCACTTAAGGATTTTTTTTTCATTGATTTTTAGAGAGTGGAAGGGAGGAAGCAAGGGGGGAGAGAGAGAAATAGAGAGAGAAAGAAAAAACATTGATAGGAGAGAGACACATAGATTGGTTGCCTCCACAAGTGCCCCAATGGGTTTTAGAAATAAATCAAATATAGGTATGTATTCATATACTCAGAAAGGAGACAGAAAGGAAATAGACCAAGAAATGAATGGTGGTTATCATTTGGTAATGAGATTACAATTGATTTTAATCTCTGTGCTTTTCTGTAATCACATTTTATACAATTAATGTGCAATGTTTCTGTAAGCAGATTTAAAAAAAAAAAAAAGAACACTGCATGGCTGGAGGGATGCAGAGAGACTTATCCAATTAACTGTAAAAATTCTTTTCCTATCCTGAGTATCAGAACACTTTGGAATTAATGAGAGGCATGCAGATTTGAAGCAATTCTTTAGGGGTGGGGGAGAAGAAGCCTTAGCTAACAAAAACTAGGCCAACTTGCTTGCATTATCTAAGATGGGGCCTATTTATATTTCCCAGGCTCTGAATTGCTGAGACTCATGGATAGTCTTCTTGGGAAGTACAATGGGAAAGTCCGAAGACTCAAGGATCCCAATACTTGAATTCTTGGCTCTTGGATTTTCTTTGAAGTAGAGTGAAAATTTACTGAATATTCTTTTCCTTAAAATTGAAATTTTAATAGTATTACAGAATTTTTCTTTTTAATTTTTTTACTAAGTAATATTTGCTTAAAAAAAGAATATTTATGTGTAATGAAACTCAACAATTAAAATAGAACTTTAAACCTAGGACTTTATCTGGTCTCTAAACATCACTACCATTATGTTTGTACATACTTGAGCCACTCCTTTTCTATCCTATTCACTTGCTTTTCTCCCCAAGGGAAAAAAACAACACCACACTAACCTAAATGTTGTTATCATTCTCATACCTATTTTAATAGTTTTGTTGGGGCATGCATTTTTTCTGTACAAAAAACTAGTGGCAGCTTTATTTTTCTTTAATTTTAATTGAATTTATTGGGGTGACATTAGTTAATAAAATTATATGTTTCAAGTATAGAATTCTATAATGCATCATCTGTATAGTGTATTGTGTATTCACCATCCAAAGTCAAAACTCTTTCCGTGACTATTTATCCCCCTTTTACCTTCTTCTACCTCCTCCACCCCCTTTCCCTCTTGTAATCACCATACTGTTGTCTATGTCTATGAGGTTTTATTGTGCTTATCCTTCACCTTATTCACCCAGCCCCTCAATCTCCCTCCCCTCTCACAGCTCTCAGTCTGTTTTCTGTAGCTGAGATTCTTTCTATTTTGTTTGTTTATTTTGTTCATTATATTGCACACATATATGAAACCATATGATATTTGTCTTTCTATGACTGGCTAATTTCACTTAGCATAATACTCTCCAGACGCAAAGGTAAAATTTCCTTCTTTTTTATAGCTGAGTAGTATTCCATTGTGTAAATGTACTACAGCTTTTTTTATCCACTCGTCTACTGATGGGCACATGAAGAGGCAGCCAAAAATGGGGAGATAAAGAAACCCCAAATGAAAGAACAGGAGAAATCTCCAGAAAAGGGGTTAAATGAAATGGAGGCAAACAATTTACCAGAAATAGAGTTCAAAAGAATGGTTATAAGGATGCTCAAGGAACTTTCAGTAAGAACATCAAAAGTATGGAAAAGATCATAAAAATGGTAGAAAAGGGACCAGTCAGAAATGAAGAATATTTGAAATGAAGAATACACTAAAATAAATAAAAAGTAGGTTAGATGAAGCAGAGGACTGAATCAACAATTGGAAGACAAGATAGCAGAAAACACTCAATCAGAGCAGCAGCAAAAAATAGTAATAATAATAATTTTGTAAAATGAGAATAGTTTAAGAGACCTTTGGGACAACATGGAGCACAAGGGGGGAGAGAGAGAAATAGAGAGAGAAAGAAAAAACATTGATAGGAGAGAGACACATAGATTGGTTGCCTCCACAAGTGCCCCAATGGGCTCAGTAAGAACATCAAAAGTATGGAAAAGATCATAAAAATGGTAGAAAAGGGACCAGTCAGAAATGAAGAATATTTGAAATGAAGAATACACTAAAATAAATAAAAAGTAGGTTAGATGAAGCAGAGGACTGAATCAACAATTGGAAGACAAGATAGCAGAAAACACTCAATCAGAGCAGCAGCAAAAAATAGTAATAATAATAATTTTGTAAAATGAGAATAGTTTAAGAGACCTTTGGGACAACATGGAGCATAACAACATCTGCATCATAGGGGTGCCAGAAAGAGGAGAAAAAGAGCAAGGGATCAAGAACCTATTTGAAGAAATAATGGCTGAAAAGTTCCCTATCCTAATGAAAAAAAAAAAAGACACACAACTCCAGGAAGTGCAGAGAATCCTAAACAAGAGGCCGTGATTGAATCCACAACCCTTCAGTGTGTGGGCCAATGCTCTAACCACTGAAAAACACTGGCCAGGGCTCTGAGCCCATTTTTAGAAATAAATCAAATATAGGTATGTATTCATATACTCAGAAAGGAGACAGAAAGGAAATAGACCAAGAAATGAATGGTGGTTATCATTTGGTAATGAGATTACAATTGATTTTAATCTCTGTGCTTTTCTGTAATCACATTTTATACAATTAATGTGCAATGTTTCTGTAAGCAGATTTAAAAAAAAAAAAAAGAACACTGCATGGCTGGAGGGATGCAGAGAGACTTATCCAATTAACTGTAAAAATTCTTTTCCTATCCTGAGTATCAGAACACTTTGGAATTAATGAGAGGCATGCAGATTTGAAGCAATTCTTTAGGGGTGGGGGAGAAGAAGCCTTAGCTAACAAAAACTAGGCCAACTTGCTTGCATTATCTAAGATGGGGCCTATTTATATTTCCCAGGCTCTGAATTGCTGAGACTCATGGATAGTCTTCTTGGGAAGTACAATGGGAAAGTCCGAAGACTCAAGGATCCCAATACTTGAATTCTTGGCTCTTGGATTTTCTTTGAAGTAGAGTGAAAATTTACTGAATATTCTTTTCCTTAAAATTGAAATTTTAATAGTATTACAGAATTTTTCTTTTTAATTTTTTTACTAAGTAATATTTGCTTAAAAAAAGAATATTTATGTGTAATGAAACTCAACAATTAAAATAGAACTTTAAACCTAGGACTTTATCTGGTCTCTAAACATCACTACCATTATGTTTGTACATACTTGAGCCACTCCTTTTCTATCCTATTCACTTGCTTTTCTCCCCAAGGGAAAAAAACAACACCACACTAACCTAAATGTTGTTATCATTCTCATACCTATTTTAATAGTTTTGTTGGGGCATGCATTTTTTCTGTACAAAAAACTAGTGGCAGCTTTATTTTTCTTTAATTTTAATTGAATTTATTGGGGTGACATTAGTTAATAAAATTATATGTTTCAAGTATAGAATTCTATAATGCATCATCTGTATAGTGTATTGTGTATTCACCATCCAAAGTCAAAACTCTTTCCGTGACTATTTATCCCCCTTTTACCTTCTTCTACCTCCTCCACCCCCTTTCCCTCTTGTAATCACCATACTGTTGTCTATGTCTATGAGGTTTTATTGTGCTTATCCTTCACCTTATTCACCCAGCCCCTCAATCTCCCTCCCCTCTCACAGCTCTCAGTCTGTTTTCTGTAGCTGAGATTCTTTCTATTTTGTTTGTTTATTTTGTTCATTATATTGCACACATATATGAAACCATATGATATTTGTCTTTCTATGACTGGCTAATTTCACTTAGCATAATACTCTCCAGACGCAAAGGTAAAATTTCCTTCTTTTTTATAGCTGAGTAGTATTCCATTGTGTAAATGTACTACAGCTTTTTTTATCCACTCGTCTACTGATGGGCACATGAAGAGGCAGCCAAAAATGGGGAGATAAAGAAACCCCAAATGAAAGAACAGGAGAAATCTCCAGAAAAGGGGTTAAATGAAATGGAGGCAAACAATTTACCAGAAATAGAGTTCAAAAGAATGGTTATAAGGATGCTCAAGGAACTTTCAGTAAGAACATCAAAAGTATGGAAAAGATCATAAAAATGGTAGAAAAGGGACCAGTCAGAAATGAAGAATATTTGAAATGAAGAATACACTAAAATAAATAAAAAGTAGGTTAGATGAAGCAGAGGACTGAATCAACAATTGGAAGACAAGATAGCAGAAAACACTCAATCAGAGCAGCAGCAAAAAATAGTAATAATAATAATTTTGTAAAATGAGAATAGTTTAAGAGACCTTTGGGACAACATGGAGCATAACAACATCTGCATCATAGGGGTGCCAGAAAGAGGAGAAAAAGAGCAAGGGATCAAGAACCTATTTGAAGAAATAATGGCTGAAAAGTTCCCTATCCTAATGAAAAAAAAAAAAGACACACAACTCCAGGAAGTGCAGAGAATCCTAAACAAGATGGGCCCAAAGAGACCCACACCAAGGCACATCATAATTAAAATGGCAAAGGTTAAAAACAATGAGAGAATCTTAAAAGCATCAAGCAAAAGACAGTTACCTACAAAGGAGCTCCCATAAGACTGTCACTGATTTTTCACAGAAACATTTCAGGCAAGAAGGGATTGGCAGAAAATATTCAAAGTCATGAAGAGCAAGGACCTACAACCAAGACTACTTTACTCAGCAAGGCTGTCATTTAAAATTGAAGGAGAAATAAAGAGCTTCCTAGACAAGAAAAAGCTAAAGGAGGGTTTTTTTTAACCACCAAACCAGTATTATATAAAATGTTCAAGGGTCTTCTTTAAGAAGAAGAAAACAAACAGAGGAACATAGTTATAAAGAATAAAAGAGCAATAAATATGTACCTATCAATAATCATTTTAAATGTAAATGGCTTAAATGCTCCAAGCAAAGGACAACAGCTGAATGAATAAGAAAATAAAACACACATATATACTGTGTACAAGAGATCTACCTCAGAAAGAAAGATACACATAAACTAAAAGTAAAGGAATGGAAAAAGACTTATATCAGACAAAATAGACTTTAAAACAATGGATATAATAAGAAACAAAGAAGGATACCACATAATGATAAAGGTAGCAATCCAACAAGAGGATATAACTATTGTAAACATGCATCCAACATAGAAGTATCTAAACATATAAAGAAAATCTTGATGGACATAAAGGGAGAGATTGATAGTAACGCAGACATAGTAGGGGATTTTAAGAAGGTAAAAGGACAATCCACTGAACAGGAGAACATATTTGCCAATGATACATCTCATTAGGGGTTAATATCCAAAATGTATAAAAAACTTATACAACTCAACATCCCCAAAACAAACAATCCAATTAAAAAATGGGCAAAGGACCTAAATAGACATTTCTCCAAAGACATACAGATGGCCAATAGACATTTGAAAAGATGCTCATCACTAATCATCAGAGAAATACACATTAAAACCACCGCAAGATATCACCTCACTACAGAAAACAGTATGGAGTTTCCTCAAAAAATTAAAAATGAAACTTCTGTTTGACTCAGCAATCCCACTTCTAGAAATATATCCTAAAAAAACCAAAACACCAATCAGAAAGAATATATGCACTTCTATGTTCATAGCAGAGTTATTTACAATAGCTAAGATTAGGAAACAGCCCAAGTACCCTTCAGTAGATGAATGGATAAAGAAGCTGTGGGACATTTACACTATGAAATAATATGCAGCTGTAAAAAAGAGGATCTCTTACCCTTTGGGACAACATAAATGGACCTGGAAAATATTATGCTAAGAGAAATAAGCCAAACTGAGAAAGACAAATATCACATGATCTCACTTATTTGTGGAATCTAATGAACAAAATGAATTGACCAACAAAATAAGACCTGAAGCATGGAGGCATGGAACAGACTGACATACCTCGATGTGGGGTTGAGGGGACAAGAAGGGATAAACCAAAGAACTTATATACTTATATGCATAGCCCATGGACGTGGGCAATAGGGTAGTGAAGACCTGAGGGGGTGGGTAGGACTGGGAGGAGGGGGGTAAAGAGGGTAGGGAAATGGGAGATATCTGTAATACTACCAACAATAAAAAATATATTAAGAAATGTTTCTCACTGAGGCAATCCACATTGGTACTATGCGTGATAGGCTTCCCTTTATTCGGAATATCTTTAAAGCATAGTAATGCCTTGTTTTTCAGTACTTTTAAGCAGAGTGTAAAATGAGTGGGTTTTGAGTCATTAAGTTGAATTTTTAATTTCTGAATCATTAATATGAGCAATGTCTAAACAAATTCTGCTTAAGTAACTACTTCCTTGCCCAGATGCAGCAATTAGTTTATCTGAGTTTTAATTAACAGCTGGGTGCCTTGGGACTCTAAAACAGCAACTTCCAACTCTGATCCCAATCACTATGTTACATATACTTATCTCATTTTTTTATTATTATTAGTAGTAGTGGTGGTAGTCGTATTACTTTAATCCTCACCAGAAGGTATGTTTTTATTTATTTTAAAGAGATAGGAAGGGAGAGAGGGAGAGAGAGAGAGAGAAACATTGGTCAATTGTTTTCCATATTCACCCCAACCAGGGATCAAACCTGCAACCTGGGTATGTGCCCTGACTAGGAATCAAACCCACAATCCTTCAGTGCATGGGACAGCGCTCCAACCAACTGAGCCACACTGGCCAGGGCTATAGTAATTTCAAAAACACAGGCAGTACATGCCATTAATCAGAAAAAAAAGTCCATCCTTAAAGTCCTTAGGGGTTGAGGGAGATTTTTGTTCTCATGCATTTTGTAGCCATTTACCTTGTGTCCAGAGCCACTAAGGAATAGGAGGTTGAGAGGGCCTGTCTTCTTGCAGTGATTCTGGTACCTCACCATTCAGTCTTCAGTCTAATTATAAAATCCATGATCCATGAGGAAAGTGGCATCTCTGACTGCTCTTCTCAGTGAATCCCAGATGGTCACAGAGGAAGGGTGTGGTAGAGCAAACAATTCACAGTGGAAGAAGATCCTCAGCAACAGTGAAGTGAAACTTCTCTGGAGGGACCAGGCCCAGCTTTGTAGATACTTTGGGTTGCACATTAGTTGAGGGACTCCCACTTCCTGTGGAAATTCTAATTGGATCTAGCAAACTGTTCAGAGCATCGTAGTTTTCTTAGAATCTCTCTTGCCCTATCTTCTTCCTTTCATTCTCTCTATTGAATTTTCTAAAACTCTTACGTTGCTCTATGCCCAAAGTATACTCCATGCATCAGTCAGACTTCTGAGAAACAGAACCAATAGGGTACACACACACACACACACACACACACACACACACACTCCTTTAGTTTACAGAATTGGCTAGTCTGAAATCTATAGGGCGGTTGGTAGGCTGGAACTCAGCCAGGAGTCAATGTTGCAGTTTTAAGTTTGAAATGTGTAGGGCAGACTGGCAGACTGAAAACTCAAGCAGGATTTTATGCTGCATACTTGGCATAATTTCTTCTCTAGGAAGCTGTTTTTGTCCCTAAGGCCTTTAACTGATAAGAAAAGGCCTACTCACAGTATCAAGGGTAATCTCTTTTCCTTAAGGCCAACTGGTTGCACATGCTAGCTATATCTACGAAATACCTTCACAGCAACACCTACATGAGTGTTTGATTGCATAATTGAATACCATCGCCTAGCCAAGTTGACAGACACATAAGACAAACCATCATACTCCCACATGAAAATAATTACAAAAATAGTTATACTTTATTGGGCATTTATAATGTGCCAAAAGAAATGCTAGGTATTTCACATGAACTATATTATTTAATACCCACAACAACCCCATGAGATAAATATTATTAATCCTATTTTACAGATGAAGAAACAGGGTAAACAATTTGCTTAAATTCACACAATGAGTAAGCCATTGAGTCAGGACTCAAACCTAAGCCTGTCTAACTCCTGACAAGTCCATGTTCTAGGAAATCCCTCTGGTCTCTGACAGATCTCCTAGGCTTGCTTAGTCCCCAAGTGTCTAGTAACATGGAAACTACCTCAAAGCTGTGAGTCCTAGGTCTGAGAGTGTCCAGCACATTCACTGCCATCCTCCGTGCTAGCTCTGTTTCTAAGACCACACGAATTTCCAAAGAATTCCAACAGTGTGGTTAAGCAAGTGTGGTTAAGAGTGAGAGGCAGGTAGGCAAGCCCAACCACTCACTCTGGTTTAGAAAACAACACTGTCAGCCCGGCCAGTGTTGCTCAATGGTTGAGCACCGACCTATGAACCAGGAGGTCACGGTTCCATTCCTGGTCAGGGCACATTTCTAGGTTGCAGGCTCCATCCCCTGTAGTGGTTATGCAGGAGGCAGCTGATCAATGATTCTCTCTCATCATTGATGTTTCTCTCTCCCTCCCTCTAAAATCAATAAAAGCATTTTTAAAAAAGAAAGAAAACAACACCCTCAGACTGAAGTTTCCACTTCCCACGTTAGAGAAATATCTAATATTGCCCAGATTCATAATCTGCTATGCTATCAGGATTTTGCATATGGACGCTCTTAACTACTAACATTTCAGTCATTAAATCCTTCAAGTTTCTAATTATTTCTCTTTTTATGATTATCAGAAGTCCATTGCTCCCATATTTTCTCCTTCATAATCTCATTCAAAACCCCTCTTCTGAGGAAAAGAATATTCAAAACTATTCACTTCAAAAAAAATTATTCACTCCAACATTTACATTTGAGTGAGACCTATAGATAAATGATTAGATTTCTAATCATGGAACATTACCTCACAGTTGAGGAGGCATTGAGTGGCTATGGAGCCTTCTAGTTCTGAACAATCCCTTGCCTGCTGTTTTAATGTCTAGACCAGTGGTTCTCAACCTTCCTAATGCCGCGACCCTTTAATATAGTTCCTCATGTTGTGGTGACCCCCAACCATAAAATTATTTTTGTTGCTACTTCATAACTGTAATTTTGCTACTGTTATGAATCGTAATGTAAATATATGATATGCAGGATGTATTTTCATTGTTACAAATTGAACATAATTAAAGCATAGTGATTAATCACAAAAACAATATGTAATTATATATGTGTTTTCCGATGGTCTTAGGCGATGCCTGTGAAAGGGTCGTTCAACCCCCAAAGGGGTCGAGACCCACGGGTTGAGAACCGCTGGTCTAGACCTGTTCAGGAGAAACTCCCTTTGTGCTCAGGTCCTAACACTTGACCTGTATTAATTTCAAGAGATAAACCTGAAAACCAAGAAGACTATGAAACAGTAAGAACTGGGCTTATATGTATTTCCACCAATGCTGTTAATAAGAATGAACATTAAGTATTTCTTTAATCCTCACAGTAACTCTGGAAACTACCTCAGGTAGATAATTATTGCCATTTTACAGATAAAGAATAAGGAAGTAGTGAGTGGCAGAGCCAAATTGAAATCTAGAACATATTCACTATAAAACTCAGGCCTTAACAAGTACAATTAAACATCCATCCCAGAGAAACAGGGTACAGAGAAATAATGTGTGAAAGCAACAAAATTCGCTCTGGGAGATTTATTAAAGTTGACTCTTGGGTACATCAAAATTCCAGTCTTAGGTTCTGATTCTAACAGTTACCTACTTTATTTTTTAATATATTTTTATTGATTTCAGAAAGGAAGGGAGAGGGAGAGAGAGATAGAAACATCAATGATCAGCTACCTCCCGAATGTCCCACACTGGGGATCGAGCCTCCAAGGTGACTGGGAATTGAACCAGTGACCTCCTGGTTCATAGGTCAACACTCAACCACTGAGCCACACCAGCTGGGCTAACAGTTACCTACTTTTAAAAATGAGATACGTTTCTGCAAAGTTTGGGTTTGGGACAGGGAGTTTTTTAAAACCCAACCAGTAGATTGGGTAATACAAAAAAGTCAACTCTATGGGGTTTTTTAAAAAAATATATTTTATTGATTTTTTACAGAGAGGAAGGGACAGGGATAGAGAGCCAGAAACATCGATGAGAGAGAAACATCGATCAGCTGCCTCCTGCACACTCCCCACTGGGGATATGCCCGCAACCAAGGTACATGCCCTTGACCGGAATCGAACCTGGGACCCTTCAGTCTGCAGGCCGATGCTCTATCCACTGAGCCAAACCAGTCAGGGTGATATGGGTTTTAAATTTCCAAATTATAAGGTTAGGCAATAGTTACCTTCTTTTTAAGGCTTGAAGATTTATGTTAGGCAGTGCTTTACTTTCCCAAAAGAATTCTCTCTCTGAGGATTACTTTAGATGTCAGCTGGGGAAGTTGCTTTCTCCACAGAGAACTCACTCCCCTGTTTCTGAGATTTGTAAAATCCAATGTCCTGATCCGGATTTCTGTTCACATCCAGTGGCTTATAATATCATGATCATCTCTGTCTTTGACTTATATGTTTTGGGGCTCGCTGTTTTTGTTCCTCTTTCATTAATGCCTTCCCAGAACTCATGAGCTTTCATAAGAAATTCACTTCCCCAAACAGTTTGTGAATTTTAGTAGACTTCACAGAAGATAGGTGCGGTCCTAAGAGGGCCATATCAATGTCACCTTCCTCTCTCTCTCTCTCCTGTTGCCTTTCTCTCATCCACCCTACTCCTTTTCAGAAGCAAGGCAAATTCTTCACCTGCTTTCTGCATAGCAATTTAGCATGCTTGGTGCTTGAACCCTTTACACCAGCACTTTATCCAAGTATTTCCTCCAGCAAATACTGTGCTCTCCCTGAGAATAAATCTGGTAGGAAAAAAATGTATCTACTCTATTGTTGAGAAAAGTCTCACTTGGTTCTGGGAAAAAGGAGTTATTGTATGATTTTTTTAAATAAATGTGTCTGTCAAGTAATGGTGACAGCAAAATTTGAAAAGTCTCTTATCTAGAAAGTCATGTTAATTTTATACTTTTGGAGGATGAAAAATTACTCTGAGTGATTTTAAAACAAAGAGCCATTTTAGACGTTTTGTGGTGTGTGTTTTTTTGCCTGGACCTTCAACTGTGATTGGGATGACACCATGTTTAATGATTACTTAATGATAAAACAACCAAAGAAAGTACACACAGTGAACTAAAGGCAAACATTCCAATTTAGTAGAGAAGTTAAAACTATAGCTACTTGTGCTCATACTAATGCTGATCAGAACCTGTTATTTCAATGTAAACATTCTAATTACACAGGTGAGACTTGCAGTAGGGCAAAGTTCAAAGGCTCTCAATTGCACCGACTCAGAAACTGAAGATAGGACTGTAGACATCAAACCAAACCAGGAAGCCAAATGTTGTGGGTCACTGCAGATAGCTAAGTGATGGCTTTAGGATTTCTCCATAGCAGAGATGTAGGGCAGCTTTCTGAGTGGGAAGGTAGGTCTTGAAGCTGCATTTACATAGCACTTTACACAAACTGAGTAAATACTAATCGTCTATATAGCAATGACTGCAGTGCCAGAATACTAAAGCCCATTCTCCTTCTTTGATGCTACCCAGGCCCTGAGGCCTGAAATGATCGGGAGTCTTTCCAATTTGTTGGTTTCAAACTTGAAGCCAGATTGATCCAGTCCCTTGAAGTCCTCAGAATATACCAATTACTACTGAGCTTCAGATAGTCTTGCAAAGGTGTCCCACCCTGAACTGGTCCTTGCTTCAGCCAAAGACTGGCAGAAGGTATTAATGGGTTAAACAGAGGGGCAAAAATTAGGAGACGATGGGACTAGGAGATACAATGCATTCCATGCTGAAGTGTGTGTGTCTGTCTGTGTATTAGAGAAGATTGAAATACAAAGGACAGCTGTGGCACACTATAGGTTATCCCATACTTTAGGGTCAAACTCAGAAGCACACATAAATGCACTTGTATAACATCCAGGAAATCCTATGCTTACTTCCTGGTTTTAGGATAACAACACTGAATTGTGAAGTCTCTTACTGACACCTATTGACTCTGTCATTAACCACCTTCTCTTCCTGAGGCATTTTCCCCATCCCCTGAAACACACACGATCACACAGATACACAGACACACGGACACACCGTCAAACTGACCTGCTCCTGCCCCTCCGTCATTAGAAATAAAGGACTCTTTACAAACTTCTCCCAGCCTTTCACTTGTACCCTACTCCCCTACTTCCCAATTTTTGGGACAGTAACCAGTAGCTTCACCCTCATCTGGATGGAGAGAAGTAGGTAATTTGTTTATTTCCCTTACACCTCTTGATTATCTTCCAGCAGTTTTCTGACCACACTGCTCCTCCTGATGCACAGAGGCACTGCAACCAATACCAACTTACCTATAATCAACCGTAAACTTACGTATGTAAAAAAATATTGCACATAAATTAAAAGATGAGCAATAACCCAGGGGAAGGAGTTAATGTTCTTACTACATGAAGAACACCTACAAGTCAATAGGGAAAGAGACTAACAAGTCAATAGAAAAATTGATAGATTATAAACAAGTAGTTCCCAAAGTTTGCCAGGTAGTATTAGCAAAGGCCAGGATTTTAAGCCATGTCTATCTAACGCCACAAAAGGAGGACTATTTAGAAAAGAAGTAGGTTATGAATCAGAACATTTTGGGTGTGTGGTCATAATACATTTATTGACTTTTTTTATTGGTATTTTACAATTTAATTGTTTTATAGTGGCGGAAAGAAAAGAGCAAGAATTCAGTCCTGGTTGAAATTCCTTTTGTGAAAAGTGGTTATAGAAGCTGGAGAAGAGGTGCAGGAGACAGAACCAGAGGAAAGGCCAAAGAGAAACTTAATTTTTTTCTGAGATCCTCTAAGCCAGTGGTTCTCAACCTTCCTAATGTCATGACCCTTTAATACAGTTCCTCATGTTGTGGTGACCCCCAATTTCACTGTTACAAATTGAACATAATTAAAGCATAGTGATTAATCACAAAAACAATATGTAATTATATATGTATTTTCCGATGGTCTTAGGCGACCCCTGTGAAAGGGTCATTCGACCCCACAGGTTGAGAACTGCTGCTCTAAGCATACCTTTTTAACATGAGTCCAAGAAAAGTGGTTTATTATGTAGTACAGTTTCATACACACCAGTGTGTTTATTATTTTACAGTTTCTCAAAGATTGGTCTAATTAGCATAGCAGATTGTTTTTAAAAGATGGCTAAAACAGTCTCTCCCATTCTACATGTGCTTTTGGAACCATGCCCCTCTCCCATTCAGAGGCAAAATCCATGTCTCCTCCCCTTGGGCGCGCCTCTGTGATTGCCTTGACCAGTAGAGTTCTGTGGAAATCACCCTGTGCCATGCACTTCTACCTTGTTCTCTTGGGAGCACTCGGTCTTGAAACCTCACCTCCATTCCGTGAATAAGCAGTAATGTCACCCAGCAGCCCACATGGAGAGGCACCACGCTCCTAGGCAACAGCAAGCTCCAACTTACCAGCCACGTGAGTGAGCCGTCTTCAATGTGGATCCTTCTGGCCCCAGTTCAGGGGCTTTAGCTGATGCCAAATGCAGCAGAGATAAGTCATCCAGATTGAGCCCTACCCAAATTGCAGATTCATGAGCAAAACAAATGAGCGCTATTATTTTAAGCCTCTATGTTTTGAGGTAGATCATATATCAACTGATAAATGTAATGATTAGAATAAAGGATCAGAGATTATAGTGTGCCTACCATAATATTACACTAATTTCATTTACTCATTCAATTTATTTCGTACCTAGATCTTTGTGCAGGGGATTCAATAGTGATCGCAAGAAATAATGTTCCCTCCCTATCTTCATGGAGTGCTTTAAGCAGGGAGTGCCAACGGACTATAAACAAATTAACAAATAAATTTATAATTGCTAGGTGGTAGTAAATGCTGTGGATAAAAAGCAGGCTATGGGGTGTTCCATTTTCTATGGAGTGGTTAGGAAAAGGCCTTTCTATAAAGAAGACAATTGAATAGAGACCTGAGGGAAGTAAGACAGCACATCAAACAACTGGGGCATGAGCGGTCAAGACAAAGGGAATAGTTAGTGCAAAGGCTCTGACAGGAGTGGCTTAGAGGCCAGTACTTTGGAGTAGAGGGAGGAAAGGACAGAATGAGAAGAGATGAAGTCAGAGAAACATGGGTGGAAGGTGGTCAGAGCATGTAGGGCTTCAGAGAATGTGGTGAGAACTTTGGCCGTTGGAGGGTTTTGAGGACAGAAGGACATGATTTTTAAAAGATCAGCCTTGCTGTATAGAGAATATATTGTAGGAGTGCAAGGTTCGAAGCAGATAGACGTATTCAGTGGTTAATGCAATGATCCAAGTAACAGATGATAGTAGCTTGGACCAGGACATGAAAAATGGTCAGATATTTTATATCTGTGCATATTTAAAGTATAGCCACTAGGATATGGATGTGAAACTTGACTAAAAGAGGGGCATCAAGTATGACTAAGGTTTTTTGTTTTATAGCAAGTACATTTAATGTATTTGTCCTGTTTCCTCCGTTGGAGATCGGGAGTTGCTCTGTGTATTCAAACACTCATATAATGTATATGATGTCAGTACCAAGTGCCATTCAAGACACTCTGCCTTTACGCATGGACTCTCCAAGACGCTGACCCCACACAGAAATGCAGGAATGACTCAGCATTGTGACCATCACTTTGAAGTTGTCTTTAACAGATATAATTACACATTTTTTGTTTGCAATATTTCATTGAAGAAGTTGACCCAGGAGTCAGGGAGAATCCAGATGTTGGCTTTACTGTTATGTACTAAGGGGAGAATCAGCCACAACAATTTATGTTGTTTCTCCCAAAAAACTTGATGACTTTCATGTGTGAATCTTGGGTCCTCCTTATATGCCCAAAGTAACTGAAGAGGGAGACAAATATTATTAGTGTCATTTAATAAGTGGGATCTCAAAAGCATTTATGGAGTTTATATTTTAAGAAAACAAAGACAAAATAGGACTATGGTCACTTTTGATGATTCCAGGAAAGATATAGAAACATAATTTTAATTTCCAGGCAGGTTTCCTACCACCTAATGCACTCCTAGTCAGCTACTTCTTTCCCTTTATTTCAGACCCCCCTCAATGTTATGGCAATAAGAGATTTTTAAGGCAAGCAGGATGGATGATGACTGCTTTTAAAGCAGCACTGACTTATGAAGGTTAGTAAGCCCTAGACCAGCCATGGGCAAACTACGGCCCGCGGGCCGGATCCGGCCCGTTTGAAATGAATAAAACTAAAAAAAAAAAAAAGACCGTACCCTTTTATGTAATGATGTTTACTTTGAATTTATATTAGTTCAAACACTCCATCCATGCTTTTGTTCTGGCCCTCCGGTCCAGTTTAATAACCCATTGTGGCCCTCGAGTCAAAAAGTTTGCCCACCCCTGCTAGACTTTTCTTTTGCTTAGCAGTGGTTCTCAACCTTGGCTGCACATTAGAATCACCTGGGAATCTTTTTAAAATCCTGATTTCTGGGCCTCATCCTCCGGAAATTCTGTTTCTTTGTTACTAATGTTGTGGCCTCACCCCATAACAAAGAAACAGAATTTCCGGAGGATGAGGCCCAGGGCCCAGAAATTAGGATTTTAAAAAAATTCCCAGGTGATTCTAATGTGCAGCCAAGGTTGAGAACCACTGGCTTAATGACTTCTTATAAAGCTAGTCTCCAGGAAACCATCTATATATTGCTGAATCATCTAAATATTTCCACTTTCATATATTAACGAACCATCTGAGAAAGTAGAGCGGAACTTCCCAGATTTGTCCCGAGATTGCCTTCTGTAGGCTTCAAGGGCTTCCCTCCTATTTCTAATAATTTGGGCTTCAGCTGGCAAACAAGACAGTGCCCCTTAGTTCACACTGCTCAGATTTCATAAATCTTCATTTTTTTGGAAGTTTGTAATGCTTCAGTTTCAGCCCGATAACTTCGAAGATAATGAGTTTTCTAGCTGTAGTTTCACCTTTAAACATTTTTTTCACCTTTATTTTCAAAGTTAATGGTAGTTAGTCTAAGACAAAGAATATTTACATCTCAGTCCAACAAAAATACATAATGGAATATTCCAAATTGAAATATGCACATGCATTGACGTTTTCAGAGTATGAGATCTCTCTTTTAGCACAATTTGAAGGCAGGCTCAGAACCAAAAGTTCTGATAGCCACCTGTGTTTCACTGTGACCGGCTGTGGCATCCATTTCTTCATTTGTAAAACAGGGATAATAATATTATCTACTAGAGCAGTTTTGAGATGAAATGAGATAATGTAATAAATGCTTAACATAGACTCTGACACACAGTACATTCTCAATAGATATTTGCTATTTCTAATATATAGAAATTTCCATTCACTGCCTCCCTGGTCAAGTTTGTGAGTTTAATGCAACAGAGCAGTCCAATGGGAAAGGGGCTCAAAGCCTGTGATCTTTAGTGGGTATGAAGTTTCCAGGAAGGACTTCCATTTGACCCAGGCAAGAGGGGTCCTTGGCCTGGCACTGCACTTTATTAATAAAACCCTGCACATCATAAACACACTGAAAAGTAAATGTACTAAAGAATGCATGGGGGTGGTTGCCTCTGTCACTAGGACTTGGCATTCAGCTCTGACCAGAAACCCTAAGCATCTGCCCTGGTAATCAACACCTTCCAGGCCCCAGAGAAATGCTACTCCACATTTCTTCTGCTGTGCCCTGGAAACAAAAGGCAATTGTGTCTAAATGTCATGAGGTTGTGGGTTTGTGCTGCTGGTGGTATTTGAAATGGACACTGTTTGGAGTGCAGGAGGATTTCAGTAATGGAATTTCTTAGATAAGAGGGGAGAAAATGAATTGTCAAATCCTTTCTTTCTGAAAATATGAATGCAAAGGATGCTTGAGTAATGAAGTTTCATGGCTGAGAAGGGTCAAGCCTCCATTTTCTTGTTTATCTTTATGTCCCAGTTCCTGGTTCCAGAGGTATTCATCATGTTCAGACAGATTTGATGTAGAGAAGATATGAGATGCTGGAGAAGAGTAAAGTGAAACAGCAGAAGGTGCTCCACTAAAGAGCAAATCAGTCTTTGGCAGAAAAATGAACTATGAATTTGTGCTATCCAGTTATTTGATATGTAGTATTGCTTACTTTTAATAATATTAGTACAAGTGTTCAAAACCCAAACAGATCTAAATTGTTAAGGGATTAACATTTTAGACAAAAAAAATTTTTTCTAGCCCTAACCGATTTGGCTCAGCGGATAGAACCTGCGGACTGAAGGGTCCCAGGTTCGATTCCAGTCAAGGGCATGTACCTTGGTTGCGGGCACATCCCCAGTGGGAGGTGTGTAGGAGGCAGCTGATCGATGTTTCTCTCTCATCGATGTTTCTAACTCTCTATCCCTCTCCCTTCCCCTCTGTAAAAAATCAATAAAATATATTTTAAAAAATTTTTTCTAAATTGAATGAAACCACCTGAGAAGTAGTCAACACATGTGACGTTTTAATTAAATATAAGAAAATTAGAACACGGAAACAAAGAAAGTTTGCATGACTGAGAAAGAAAATGAATGTACAAATAAACCTAACACGAGGACATCAGCATCACCGTGGAGTAAGAAAACCTCTCAGTCTCTCCCCTTAAAGTTACAAGTTGAACAACTATAATTCAACAAAGAATCCCTACTCAGCAAACATGGCTAAGAGGTCAGTGCACGGAGACATCTGAATGTGGATGTGTCAGAGCGAACAAGGGGCCAAGGCAGGAAGGGACGGAGATGGAGAGGCAGAGGCACTCCTGCGGCCCCAGCCGCAGCCGTGGGGCATCAGGTTGCACCTGAAGAGGCCAAGGGGCTGAGGCAGCATCGCGGCCTGTGGCTGAGCCCAGTGACTGGCGGGCAGAGGAGCGGTGGGAAGGGTGGAGGCTGCAGTAGAGCAGCCGTCCTAACCAGGGGACAAAAGCAAGCCTCAGATGTGCAGACCGCCTCTCCCCCTGCCCCCCACGCTCTTAGGGCCCACCCGGCTCCAGCTGATGCAATAGCAGCCCAGGTGTCAGATTACAGCCCTCACTCCATAGCCTGCTGAAGGCCCCAGGGGCAGAGTAACCTTCCAGCCTGAGTGGCTGGTACACGTGGCAATTAAACCCAGTGGAAAAAACAAAGCCACAGAGGCACGAAAGCGCTTGCCCCGCCCTTCCTTCTCCAACCGATCGCAGCCAGAACCCATTAAAGGCAACTGGGACGCCTCCGATAGCACAGTGCAGCTGGCAGCCTCTGGAGGCAAGGGGGACTTACAGGCCCAGAGCCCCAACACTGGCCACATCCACCCCAGGGGCGGTACCCTGAGGCCAGAAGACCTCGTCATAGAGGGAATGCCCAGGCCCTCGGGGGATATAGTACGGGGCATTTTCAGCCAAGGCAACACTGCCCAACGGAGCCACTGAGATCCCGGAAGTCCCTTCAGTGCAGGTAAGAGAAAACAAAAACTTGCGCTATGTCACCATCTACTGGAAATCTAAAGGAAGACTTCTACATATCAACCTGTTAAAAGCAGAGAGATTTCAATTTCTCAAATGCCCAGAGAAATAGTCCGTGAAGTACCATAAATACCACGGTAACAAGGCAGCTCAGAAAGAAAATGAAAAATATCCAGAAAATAAACTCAAGGACATGGAAGGCTGTGATTTAAGTGACAGAAAATTCAAGATTGCATTTCTGGGTTTTCATCGAACTGCCTTTGAGAAAACACAATGAGCTCAGGAATAAAATCAACAAAAGAGGTACTTTACAAAAGAGACTGGAACTATAAAAAAAGAACCAAACAGAAGTTTTGGAGCAGAACCTCAATAAATGAGATGAAGAATGAATTAGAGAACTTAAAAAATAGAGCAGACCAGATGGAAGAAAGAATTATTGATTTTGAAGATAGAAATCTAGAAATGACTCAGGTGGAAGAAGGGAGAGAATTGAGAGTTTAAAGAGAGAGAGAGAGAAAGAAAGAACTCTATAAGAACTATCTGATTCCATTAGAAAAAAACAATTAAGAATAATGGGTATACCAGAAGAAGAGAGGGAATACTACTGAACCATCAGAAAAAATGAAATAAATGAAATACTGCCATTTGTGACAACATGAATGGATCTTGAGTATCATGCTAAGTGAAATGGAAAAAGACAAGAAAAATATGATTCACTCATATGTGGGAAATAAAACAGAAAGCAACAAAGGAAGAACAAAACAAAGAAACAAACTCATAGACACAGACAACAGTATAGTGATTTCCAGAGGGAGGAGGATGGAGAGGATAAAGGGGGTCAAATAGATAGTGACGGAAGGAGACCATGCTTTGAGTGGTGAGCACACAATGCAATATACAGATGATGTCTTATAGAACTGTCCACCTGTAACATATAACCAAGTAACCATAAAAAACCAATGTGACCTCAATAAATTTAATTTAATAAGCAAATCAATAAACTTAAAACTAATTTCCATAAGCATTGTTTTCTGACCCTGTAGACCAGTGTATAGTCTGATTGAAAAGATATTTGAACAAATTGAGCAGCATACTGCTATTTTTTTTTCCTTTACATACGCCAGCATTTAAATATTGGAAGAATAACAAAACCTTCATGATATGATACTACTGTAAGAGAGAGTGAAAATAGCAATAAAAATGACAGTGATTTATGCCCTAACTGGTTTGGCTCAGTGAATAGAGCGTCGGCCTGCGGACTGAAGGGTCCCGGGTTCGATTCCGGTCAGGGGCATGTACCTTGGTTGTGGGCACATCCGCAGTGGGGGGTGTGCAGGAGGCAGCTGATCAATGTTTCTCTCTCATCAATGTTTCTAACTCTCTATCCTTCTCCCTTCCTCTCTGTAAAAAATCAATAAAATATATTTTTAAAATGACAGTGATTTATATGACGATATCAAATATCTAGTAATGGTTTCAGTGAAAACAGTACTTTGTTATATATGACACCATTACATTGTTTGAATTTGATATGGAAAAATTATTGTTCATTCCCAAGTCTAAGTATTGCTTTATGAGTGTTATTTTAAATTCCAGTTTCTCTTGCTTCAACACAGCAAAATTTCTCCTAAATGAGATTAATAAAAATTATTTAAGAACCACAATGACAAAAAAAGGGTTGTCCAATTTGTCCTTACTATCTGTAGAACACATATGATGTGATGTCTTGGTGATAACAACATAGAGCTTTTGCTGAAATAAAGATACAAAAAGAAACTTTAAAAAATATGTTTTTTTAAATTAATTTCAGAGAGAAAGGGAGAAGGAGAGAGAGAGATAGAAACATCAATGATGAGAATCATTGATTGGCTGCTCTTGCATACCACTCCCTGGGGATCAAGCCCGCAACCCAAGCATATGCCCTGACCAGAATCAAACTATGGCCTCCTGGTTTATAAGTTGACATTCAACCACTGAGCCATGCCAGACAGGCCAAAGAGAAACTTTAATGAAATAAATATATTATAATTAATTGGGTATGTCTTTATTTTATTAGTCATTCAGACATCAGTAACCTATCAACAGAACACTCAGACATGCTCAATCATAATTATGTGGGTGGTCCTTGATATTCTTCTGATTCTTGGTCCTATAAAACCATAGCTTTACACCTTTTTTTTTAAGAAACAAAGATTAGCCCTAACCGGTTTGGCTCAGTGGATAGAGCGTCAACCTGTGGACTCAAGGATCCCAGGTTTGATTCCAGTCGAGGGCATGTACCTTGGTTGCAGGCACATCCCCAGTAGGGGGTGTGCAAGAGGCAGTTGATCGATGTTTCTCTCTCATCAATGTTTCTAACTCTGTATCCTTCTCCCTTCCTCTCTGTAAAAAATCAATAAAATAGATTTAAAAAAATAAAAATAAAGAAACAAAGATTATTCTTTCATTGAAAGCTAATTTTTTTTTCCTAGATAAAAGTACAGGTTTAAAATGTTTCCAATGGATTAATATCAATAAAGGATTCCTACCATAAAGTAGTTCACCCTACATGCTACCCTTCATGAATAATCATAAACTAATGTAAAACAAAAAGCAATTGTAAAGAGAAAACATTAGAGTATCTAGGAAAGTCAGTGACTTCAATACAGAACCTGTTGATTAGGGCAATAAGCAAGTACCTCAAAATCATAATATATGATAACATCATAGAAATCTTTTAATATTTTGCTGTTAAATCACTACCAGAACTAAAAATTGCTGGTTTATTTTCTATTTATAATATGTGTGTGACATATTTAATAAAACTGAGTTTATCTTCATTTCAAATAATAAAAGAAATATTTCCCATTCCAGTAGAAATCAATGTTTTATTTATTTATTTATTTTTCAATGTTTTAAATTTATTTTTTTAATCCTCATCCGAGGATATTTTTCTATTGATTTTTAGGGAGAGTGGAAGAGAGAGGGAAAGACAGAAACATCGATGTGAGAGAAACACATCGATCGGTTGCCTCCTGCATGAGCCTGACCAGGGCCCAGGCAGGGGAGGAGCCTGCAACCACAGTACGTGCCCTTGACTGAATTGAATCTGGGACCCTTTGGTCTGCAGGCCGACGCTCTATCCACTGAGCCAAACCAGCTAGAGCAGCGGTTCTCAACCTGTGGGTCGCGACCCCTTTGGGGGTCGAACGGCCCTTTCACAGGGGTCGCCTAAGACCATTGGAAAACACATATATAATTACATATTGTTTTTGTGATTAATCACTATGCTTTAATTATGTTCAATTTGTAACAATGAAATTGGGGTCACCACAACATGAGGAACTGTATTAAAGGGTCTCGGCATTAGGAAGGTTGAGAACCACTGAGCTAGGGCAATGTTTTATTTTTTAATTTGAAATAATTTCAAAATCACAAATTGTAAGAGCAGTATAAAGAATTTCCACATATTTTTCCCCCAGATTCCCCATTGTTAACATTTTAACACATTTGCCTTATCATTTGCTTTGTTTTTACAGATATACTAGTATATCTATATACATACAGATATATGGTGTCCAAAAAATATATACACACACTTTGAATAATAATAAAGACAGTGGTTATTAAAATACATTTCATTTTCAAAGTTGAGCCATCAGCTGTTAAAGTGTGTATACAGTTTTTGGGAACACCCTGTATATGTAATTTTTTCCTGAGTCATTTGTTGAGAGTAAGTTGCAAAAATAATGCCCATTACTCCAAAATAGTTCAGAGTGTATTTCCTAAAGAACATTCATACATAACCATAGTGTATCTATCAAGATAAAGTTAACATTGATCTATTACTATCATCTAATCCATAGACTCCGTTCAGATTTCACTGATTGTCCTGAGAATGTCCTTTGTACAAAAGAAATAAAAAGCCTTCCTTTTTCTCTTTTTCCTTTCTTGTCCAGGATGCATTCTAGGATCACACATTGTATACAATGTCAGGTCACTTTGGTCTCTTTCGATCTGGAATATTTCTTTAGTATTTCCTTATCTATCATGATTTTGTCATTTTAAAAAAATCTATTGATTTCAGAGAGGAAGGGAGAGGGAGAGATAGAAACATCAATGATGAGAGAGAATCATCGATTGGCTGCCTCCTGTGCGCCTCCTACTGGGGATGGAGCCTGAAACCCCAGCATGTGCCCTGACCAGAAATCCAACCATGACCTCCTGGGTCAATGCTTAACCACTGAACCACACTGGCTGGACAATTTTGTCATTTTTCAAGACTACTGAACAGTTACTTTGTAGAATGTCCCTCAGTTTGAGTTTTGTTTGCAGGTTCTTCATATATCAGATTAGATATTATGTAAGTTTGGCATAAAATGCTTCTGTGTTCTTGTCAGTATATCATATCAGGAGGAACACAAAGTTTATGACCCATTACTGGTGACTTTTCACTTTTACCACTTGAACAAAATTAGTTGGTCGAGGGTGCTGAACAAGTTTCCCCTGGCTCCTGGCGTCACCAACTGCACGGGCTGAGCCGGCCATGCTAGCCACAAACGCCCAGCTGCAACCAAGGGAAATAGATCCACGTTTTAAATTTTATCGTTATAAATGTTTATAAGGTAAGAAGCAGGTTAAAGAGAATACAACATATTTAATTCAACAATGTGTTAGTTTGTTTCATAACTTTTAAATATTCAAATGAATGGTACGTGGGCCTTTGTATGTATTCTTGCCCTAAAACAGGCAAAAGTTAGGATTTTTCCTTCCTGATGCTTTCACCTTCAGTGTAAGCCAGGCCTGACCAAGACATGTGGCACCTGTCCCAGGCTAATAACTTGATGAACCGCCAAAATAAAGGTCTTTAAGTATTTCTATAAATGCAAATTGTATGCCTCTTTCTTCACGCTTCCAAAAGCCCGCCAACGAAGAGTGAGCCACACTCGCCTGCGAGGAGCGCTTTAACATTTCTCCTTGATAGCTCTGTTGACATTGGCCAGAGTGGACTCAATGTACATTTTTCTGGTTATATGAGGAGTTCAAGTTGAAGCCAAAGTAATTGGCATCATAATTCTGATTTATTCTAGTGGCAGTTCTTGTTTGGCAGCTCCTTCTCCCAGCTTTGCCAGTGAGCAGTTTACACACTGATTCTTTCCTGCTAGATTAACATCTTGCATTCCCATCTCCCAAGAGCAGGCTTAAACCGTGGAGGATGGGCATAGAGTTAAAATTCATTCTTAAGATGTCACTATTTTAAAGTTTGACTCAGTAGAGGCGGCGGAGATTCATAGACCTGCATTTTAACGAGTATCCAAATAATTCCCCTGCCATAGCCCAAAGACCACCTTTGGAATACTGTTAGGTGAGGGAATACTTTCTACTGAGGTGCTTTTTTTGGGTGTGTGTTTGTTTGGTTGGTTCTCCTCAATCTCCATGTGGAGAACTGGAAAAAATGACTTACTACAATTAATTTTAAAAGAATAAATTTAAGAAAAAGTCAAAGAAAAAAGTTAGTCTGACTAGATCACAAGGATGGAGGGAGGGACAAGGATGAGGTGGCCAGGGATCAGGGAAGGCGATAGAGTGAAGAGGCAGGAAGGAGAGAGCGGTAGTTCTCTTACCCTATTACTGAACGTCACTCAGCACCTTGCTAGGTGCTGGAGATTTAAAGGTGAACTCGACGGGCAGGCCCCCATCCTCTGGATGTTCACAAATCTAGGGCGGAGTGAAGCCGGTACGAAGGTGCCGTAGGAAAAGCGGGGCTCCTAACCCAGGCTGGGAGCGCTAAGGCAAGCCTATGTTCTGGGCCGGGGTGAGTGGTAGTCCAAGAGGTAGAGTCCTTCCAAG
>NW_005370176.1:1158836-1159444 GCF_000412655.1 Myotis brandtii
GAGCCCAGAGAAAATTCCTTCCATTTAATTGTTAAACCTTTTTCCTGCTTACAGAACAACTTCCCTGGACAGAATCCTTCTTTACTGCTTACCGTCCATCCCAGTCGGATCATCAGCCAGGAGCATTAAGGATTTGTTGCCACACGGCGAAGGCCCGTATGGTCCTCCCACCAGCAGGAGGCAGCACGCCGCACGCCCGACGGCAAGAGGATCCCTCTTCTCCACGTCGCTTGCGTGATCGCCGGCGCTACATACTGCGCCTGCGCACGGGCCGCGGCCTTTTCCTCCACCAGAGTTAGGCTAACCCTGCAGGTCTGTGGCGAGCCGCGGCCGCGGGTCTCTCTTCCGCAGGATGGTGAGTGGGTACCCCGACCTCGGGATTACAGATGGATGGGGGCTCCCTCACCTTGCCCTAAAGCCAGCCTAGGGTTGGTCTCGCGCGGCGCAGGGGTCGGATGGCATTAGATTGCAGCTCGGTGCTGGTCGGGCCGCCGCTCCCAGCGTGGCCTTAATGGCTGCCGCCGAAGCTTGGGGGGAAGGGGGTGGACGCAGAGAAGGAGCTGAGGCGGCGGATGGAGGAGGTGGGGGCCGAGGAGTGTAGTAGACAG
>NW_005370176.1:1159616-1176502 GCF_000412655.1 Myotis brandtii
GTGTAGCAGCCGTGTCGCCCGTAGGTTTGGAGAAGGCGCTTAGCAGGCTTGACACATGGGAGGTGGGAGAGGGGGCTCCTGAGCCCGGGTGGGTGAGGGAGGCTGGGCTCCACGAAGGGGGCAGTTGTCCAGGTTCCCTTTTGAAATCCACACGTTACTTTGTTACAGCTCAGATGTCAGAAGTAGCGTAAGCCGAAACCTGTAATAAATCGTTCTTCTTTCTTGAAGGGGTTTGTGAAAGTTGTCAAGAATAAGGCCTACTTCAAGCGATACCAAGTGAAATTCAGAAGACGGCGAGGTACGGCCCGGTGTTCGTGTTCACAACATTAAAGGAATCTGTTCTGCAGTGGAGGAGACTTAAAAAAAAAATTTTTTTTTTTCTTCCTTCTTCAGAGGGTAAAACCGATTACTATGCCCGGAAACGCTTGGTCATCCAGGATAAAAACAAGTACAACACACCGAAGTACAGGATGATCGTCCGCGTCACCAACAGAGACATCATCTGTCAGGTAAGGCGCCTCGGGGACCCCGGTGCCGGGGACCCCACCCCCCGACTCCCCGCCGGGGGAGCTGTGCTCGGGGACGGCACGCACGTGTGCATGAAGGCCCCTCAGGTTCCGGCCCCGCGCTCCACAGACAGGGAGTGAGTTCTTTTCCTTTTCGTGGGTCTTCGATTGGAGCCTGGGGAGTTGGTACTTGAGAAAAGCTGGGCTAAAGAGCAGCCACGTTTGGCAGTCCTGACCCAGATGAATCCTGTTGTTGTGTGTTTTTTATTAAAAAAAAATTTTTTTTCTTTATTGATTAAGGTGTTACATATGTGTCCTTATGGGGAAAAGAGGATTAGAGGGATTTCTGTTACTATTGCCATTTGCCCGGGGGCGGGGGGGGGTGTGGTGGCTGGGGGGTGAAAGGCTACATTTGAGACCAGATAGAACAGAGATGGCGAACCTATTTAAATGCCATTTAAATATATAAAATAAATATCAAAAATGTAAGTCTTTGTTTTACTATGGTTGCAAATATCAAAAAATTTCTATATGTGACACGGCACCAGAGTTAAGTTAGGGTTTTTCAAAATGCTGACACGCCGAGCTCAAAAGGTTCGCCATCACTGGGATAGAAGGTTCGGGCTCATTCCAGCCCCAGTGGGGTGATAGGCTTTGTCATGGACCACGTCCTCGCTGTTACTGTGTGGCCGTAGGTGCCACGTACCCGCTGCTCTTTGGAGAGGGAGGTTGTTGGGAAGGTTAAATTATGCTTTAAGATTGTCCTTATTTCTGCTTCTTGTTGGAAATGGGTTTTTAACTGTTATATGTGAAGCTGTCTTCCACGAAAAAGACCTCCAGAAAGTGGCAGTGTGCTCCTAGAAGATAATTTGCTGGAATTTTGCGACAAGGGAAATTTTTTTTATTATTATTTGAGATATTTGGGGCCTTTGCGGGAGGCAAGCACACCTGTTTTCTGGGCACGCTAATTTGTGGTTGTGAAGGCAGTGTGTCCCTCCATACCTAAGGACATGACATAACACTAGGTGTCTGGATCATTATTAGACTTCAAATGTGCTTAGTTCAAAAGATGTTTGAAATTGGGAATTCCTTTGACTTTTCAAAGTGCCTCTAATTCACCAGCTAAACCTAAGTCTTTTCAGTACTTAGAGGTAAGGAACTAGAGCAGTGATGGCGAACCTTTTGAGCTCGGCGTGTCAGCATTTTGAAAAACCCTAACTTAACTCTGGTGCCGTGTCACATATAGAAATTTTTTGATATTTGGAACCATAGTAAAACAAAGACTTATATTTTTGATATTTATTTTATATATTTAAATGCCATTTAACAAAGAAAAATCAACCAAAAAAATGAGTTCGAGTGTCACCTCCGACACGCGTGTCATAGGTTCACCATCACTGAACTAGAGTATAATTTATTCCAAAGGCAATTTGGTATTCAATGTCCATGTGGTAATTTTAGCTTTATATATATTGTGACATTAGTCAAACATATTTAGACTTAAATCTACCTGCTATAGTTTGACCAAGACATAACTACTTGAAGGTAACTGGGTTTAACAAAGATTTTAAGTGATGCAGAACTGTGTCCAGGTTTTTTTCTTCAAGTTCTTTGAATACAAAGGCATTTCGGACAAATAGTAAAAAGCAGATGACTAACCTGGTTTTTCTCTTCTATAGATCGCTTATGCCCGTATAGAAGGAGATATGATAGTTTGTGCAGCTTATGCTCATGAACTCCCCAAGTATGGTGTGAAGGTTGGCCTGACAAATTATGCTGCAGCATATTGTACTGGCCTGCTGCTGGCCCGCAGGGTATGTACAGGATTACTTTATAATTGATATATCTTGGAATTAACTCATCGCTTGGAATTGTCTGAAAGAAATGTTTACACATGGATAAGATACCCTCAGCTGTTGGGTCAAGAGAGTGCCTGGTGTTACCCTGCGGCTTACAAGAGCATCATTAGGAAAGATACTTTTATAAATACAAGCTTTGAGACAGCAGTGCATTTCCTAATAATTTGGGGGAACAGTTTTCCTGTTTGTTGGGTATATCTAAACCAATAGAATTTCCTGCAGTCTCTTGTCTGATGTAGTAGCCAGTGGTAGCCAGCAGCCACATGTGGTTGTTGAGCACTTGAAATGCTTCTAGTGCTACTGATGAACTGAATTTTTAACTTAAATTGGAGTAGCCACTTGTGTTTCCTTAGTGGCTACCTTATTGGGCAGATCTACTCAGAAATGATCTTCTGACCATAAGTGTACATTAAAAAATGTAGACTACTCCAGACCTTCAGAATTTGTTTTAATAGGATGTCCAAGTGATTGATTTATATGCATGTTAAATTTTGAGAAGCAATGTTTTAAACTTGGGAGGCGGTGTTAATGTGTGTGTGTGTGGGGGGGGTGGGCTTTGTTTTAATCATCTTTGCCTTTGGTTGGCAGCATTTCTTATAACTTGCAGAAAAGATGAAAATGTGACTTTGCCTTATTTTTTCTCAGTTGCTGACCTTGTTTTGCAGTGGAATTGTTAAGCATGCATCATTGTTGGGGATCCACATCTTCATTGGTCATAAACATGTTTGAGTGGGGGTGGGTAACATTGCCTTTATATATGAGAGCAACTTGGTGCAAAGGCACTGCTTTTTAAGCGATAAAGACTAGCAGAGGAGTGGTGCATATTAACATAATGTATCAGAGACAGCTGCAGAAGATGTCTTCAACCCAGGATCCTATTCCTCAAAACTATGTGATAACATTTAATATTTGGTTGTAGAATTACAGCCAAATATGACTGAAGCAATGTGATTACCTCCCTTAAGTAAATTTATTTTATTTATTTAAAATATATTTTTAGTGATTTCAGAGAGAAAGGGAGAGAGAAGATAGAAACATCAATGATGAGAGGATCAATCATTGATTGGCTGCCTCCTGCATGCCCTGCACTGGGGATTGAGCCTGCAACCCAGGCATGTTCCCTGACCAGGAATCAAACCGTGACCTCATGCTGGCTGGGCCTCCCTTGAGTAAATTTTTAAAAATCAAAGTTATGTATATCCTTATTGCTGCATAAATCAAATACGGACATGTAGCAGATTAAGAAGCTATTGAATAAAGTTAACTGAGAAATTGAAGTTTTGTAGCATTTAAAAATTTATATTTAAAAGTAGATTGGGATTAGGAGATAAATAAGAAAGAAATTTTTTTGTCAGAGGTCATTAAAGTTGTGTGAGATATTGTTAGAGTTGTTGGAATATATTCAGACTGGCTTCTTTGTTAATAGCTTCTCAATAGGTTTGGCATGGACAAGATCTATGAAGGCCAGGTGGAGGTGACTGGAGATGAATACAACGTGGAAAGCATTGATGGTCAACCTGGTGCCTTCACCTGCTACTTGGATGCAGGGCTTGCCAGAACTACTACTGGAAATAAAGTTTTTGGGGCCCTGAAGGGAGCTGTGGATGGAGGCCTATCTATCCCTCACAGGTAATGTAGTATCCAAGGCCTCATTGCCTGGACTCCAGTACTTGCTATTTCTAATTAGACTGTGGAGATTACTGAGTTAAAGTAATAGTAGCTCTCACTGTGTGCCCGCTACATGCTAGGCACTGTGCAAAGGGAACCTGGCTGACAGGAAGGAATTGGAACTCATTTTTACAAGTGAAGAGACGCAAATGATTTGTTCAAGGTTATAGAACCAGTAAGTGGAAGGGCGGGGATTGAAACCACTACCTTTTATGTGTGATTTAGTTTTGGTTTGAAATGAGCAGCTTGGTTTCACCACCACTCCCTCTTCCCCTCCAATGCATTGTCTTTTTTTGAGAATGGCTTTACTGAATTATGGAAAAAAGTAGACTAGAAAAGGTTTGAGAGAAAGGCTTTTAACAGATTTCTAAACTTTAAATTGGAAACAAGGCTGTTCTCAGAAGCTAAGTAGGTGGTTTTAATTTGGTTATTTAGTTCGAATTAATGATTGTTATTGCTGAGTAGCTATATATTAAAGTTATTACGAATATTTTAGTGGTGTTGATTTAACCAAATTTTTAGATGTTTTTGTTTATAAGCCTGGCACTTAATCTTACAATGTGGGGGGAGGGTTTTTTGTTTCTTTTTGAGTATCTACAGTTATGTTAGAGGGCACCTATGTGACTTTTAATGAATCACTCCCATGTACCCTGAGGCACCACTGAGAAATTCTAGTATTTGGGGGAGGAGTTTTGAAACCCTTTTTTATGATAATGAGAACTAACTTTATGGTGGTGAAATGCCTTGGTTCATTTAGTGGTTTTTAAAGGGACTTGTGCTGTGATTTTCTAACCTGAAATTCAGAAATTAGCTGCTGAATGATGATATCCCACTAACTGAGCAGTCAGTAGTTGGTCCTTTGATTGCATATGATGCAATTAATTGTTTCAAGACGGGACTGATGGCAGCTACTAAAATGAATTCCTGCTAGTGGACTGATTTCAATCAACATATACTAAAATGTGAAAAACTTTATTTTAGTACCAAACGATTCCCTGGTTATGATTCAGAAGAAAAGGAATTCAATGCAGAAGTACATCGGAAGCACATCATGGGTCAGAACGTTGCAGATTATATGCGTTATCTAATGGAAGAAGATGAAGATGCTTACAAGAAACAGTTCTCTCAATATATAAAGAACAACGTAACTCCAGACATGGTAAAAATTTTAACTAAAGATGAATGTTTGGTTCATTTATGGAACCAGGTTTACTACTTGTTTTTTGTGGGTACATTATAATTATAGTTTTATTTCAAGTTAACAGTTAAGGCCTGAATATGGGCATGTTCATAGGTACAGACAGAATTATATAAGCTGTCCTTGGCTTAAAATGAAATTGGGATGTTGAACACAGGGTAGGTTAAAAGGATAAGATAGTATAATGAGCTAGACTTGTCAATATGTTTTTAGGAATCTGAGATGCTGAAGGATGGCAGCTTTTAAGTATCCAAATCTAAAGCCTTTTATGCATTTGGCTATTTTGTATTTATAGGTTTCATAGGGATCTGCCCACTCTGGTAGGAGGTGCTAATTACTAAACTTCATTCATTTTGAGACAATGGGGAGAAAAGATACTTTCTTCATAGCAAACAAGTGCTATGTTTTGGACGTTCTCAGGTGTACACACAGAAAGGGAGATGTACAGATTTTTTTTATTATTGATTTCAGAGAGAGAAATATCGATGAGAATCATTGATTGGCTGCCTCTTGCACACCCCCTTCTGGGGATCGAGGCTGCAACCGGGGCATGTGCCCTTGACGGGAATTGAACCTGTGACCCTTCAATCTGCAGGGCGGCGCTCTATCCACTGAGCCAAACTGGCTCGGGCGAGATGTATAGTTTTTTTTTTTAAATATATTGTATTGCTTTTTTACAGAGAGGAAGGGAGGGGGATAGAGGGTTAGAAACATGGAGAGAGAAACATCGATCAGCTGCCTCCTGCACACCTCCTACTGGGATGTGCCCGCAACCAAGGAACATGCCCTTGACCAGAATCGAACCTGGGACCCTTCAGTCTGCAGGCCGACGCTCTATCCACTGAGCCAAACTGGTTAGGGCAAGATGTACAGATTTTTAACATTAGTTCTGCGTGACGCTTAATTAAAGGGAATGGTGTTTGCAAAAGTGAGTTTAATGTTGGAAAAATAAAGTTGTGTCTCCCGGGCTATCTCTATTAATGCATTGGAGTAATTTATGATAGCGCCAGTTTTGAAATTATAGTGAAAGCATAGAACACACAAATCATACTAGGCCCTGGCTGGCATGGCTAATGGTTAAGACTGTCAGCTGGCTCACGGGTTCAATTCTAGTTCAAGGGCATGTGTCTGGGTTGCAGGTTCATCCCCAGCCCTGGTCAGGGTGTGTGCAGGAGCCAGCTAATGGATGTGTCTTACAAATTGATGTTTCTTCCCCTTCCTCCCTCTCTCCCTCCTACTCTCTAAAAATCAAGGGGAAAAGTATCCTCAGGTGAGAATTAACCCCCCAAAAAAGAAATGCTTGAGTACTATAAAACTATGACAAATACAGAATCTATACTAATAAAAGGATAATATGCTAATTAGACCGGTCGACGAGGACATCTGGTAGTCCGGTCCTCCTTCCAGACAAAGCCACGGTGGTGGGGGCAGAGGCAGGTGCAATCAGGCCGGCAAGTGAGGGGTTAGGGGCAATCATGCAGGCAGGCAGGTGAGCGAGCGGTTAGGAGCCAGCGGTCCTGAATTGGGAGAGGGATGTCCGACTGCCAGTTATCCCCCGAGGGGTCTTGGATTGGAGAGGATGCAGGGCAGGCTGAGGAACACACCTCTTCCCCTACCCCTCTCTGCCCTGCACGAATTTTGTGTACCAGGCCTCTAGTTATATGAAAAATAGGTGGGTCACATTAAGTAATTGGTTAGATTTTTTTTTTCTGTTAGTACGTATTTTTGGTATAGCTTTGGCTATTAAATTATTTTTAAAAGAGTTTTATTGGGAAAAGATTATTTGTGTGCTTTGTACACAATGTAGGGCTGGATAAGCACATAGGTTGAGTTTGTTTAATATGTTTTTATTGATTTCAGAGAGGGAGGGAGGGAGAGAAACATCAACGATGAGAGAGAATCCTAATTGGCTGCCTCCTGCACGCACCCTACTGAGGATGGAGCCTGAAACCTGGGCATGTGCCTTTGACCAGAATTGAATCCAGGACCTTCAGTCTGCAGGCTGACGCTCTATCCACTGAGCCAGACCAGCCAGGGCTAGGTTGAGTTTTTGAACTAGGAAAAAGATAGTTTTATATTAGCTATATAGGTGCATGTATTTATACATGAGTATATTCCTTTATTTACTGATACCATCCTTGTTCACTTCTTGACCTGCTTCTACTGATTCTACTTGACCTACAATTTTTTAAAAATATATTTTTATTGATTTTGTAGAGGAAGAGAGAGAGAGAAACATCAGTGAATAGAGTGAATCATTGATCGGCTGCCTCCTGCACACCCAGTGGGGATCAAGCCTACAACCCAGGCATGTGCCCTTGACCCAAATCGAATCCTGGACCCTTCAGTCTGCAGGTCGACACTCTTATCAGCTGAGCCAAACCAGCTAGGGCAACCTGCAAAAATTTTTCCCCTAAACCATTTCTTGCTCTGGTCAAGTTACAGTTGGCTTAATCAAGACTTTTCAAACAATCTGTGTTTTCAGATGTCTGTTTCCTAATGTTTTTTATGTCGATTTCATGCTTCAGCCAGGACCACTCTTTGGCTAATAGACTTTCCAACTAGCTCATTAATTTTATCTATGGAAGCATCTTTCCTATGAGTGCATACTGAAGTTCTATGCAGACACCTGGCATGTCTCAAACAGGAAGTGGTCTTTACCTAAACTCAATGGAGTTGTTTACAAAAATGGTTGTATTTCTTGCTTGTCTGATCTTTTGAAAAGAATAAACTGGGTTGCTTAGATTTTTTTTTTACAACAAGTGAAGTCATCAAATGGGTTTGTTAAATACAGTGGAGAGCTGTAATAAATAGACTGCTAAAAGAGAGAGAAATTAACTTTCAAAAGGGATTTAGGTGGTTTGAGGTCTCATGTAGTGATAAGTTTTGCATTGGTTTCCACAAATGCATGTAGTAATCATGTTCTCTCCACACTGAATAATTTTAGAGACCTGGATTGATTACCTGATTCATTTTTTAGGGGGGCTGTAATTTTTATTATATTTTGATAATTACTCAGGTATTTTACAGCTGCTCTTTCATGAGTGATTTTGCACAGAATCAAGTTATTTACAGTTGACTCTTAAACTTTTTTGGTGTACAAGATGATGCTCCAACCAACCGAGCCACCTAGTCAGGTCCCCATAAACTCTTAAAAATTTTGTTTTGGCGTTTATCCTCACTTAAATGAAAGAATTTAGGTCAGACAGTATTTTAAATGAGCATAAAATGAGTTTGTACAGAAATCATTTTGCTCTAAACTTTGAATGACTTAAAAAATATACCCAAAGTCCTCAGAAAGACATGCAAATTTTTCTTCAAGAAAAAGTTGAGCCGGGCCCGCACTGCACAGTGGTTGAGCTTTGGCTATGAACCAGTTATTCGTCAATTCCTGGTCAGGGCACATGCCCGGTTTCAGGCTCAATCTCCAATGTGGGGCGTGCAGGATGCAGCTGATCAATGATTCTCTCTCATCATTGATGTTTCTATCTCTTCCTGTCTGAAATCAGTAAAAATGTATTAAAAAGTTGAGTTTTGCCTTAGCTGGCTTGGCTCAGTGGATAGAGCGTTGGCCTGCGGACTGAAGGGTCCCAGGTTCGATTCCGGCCAGGGCACATGCCTGGGTTGCGGGCTCGATCCCCAGTGGGGGGCATGCAGGAGGCAGCCAATCAGTGATTCTCACCATTGATGTTTCTGACTCTCCTCTCTTCCTCTCTGAAATCAATAAAAATAAATTTTTTTAAAAAAAAGTTGAGTTTTGTGGATAATGTCAGCTCATTACCTATGGCAAAAAAATTGGGAATTTCTTAAGAAAAGAAATTTAGAGATTACATTTAGAAATTTAAGCAGATACCAACACTGACCTAGTTTAGTGCCCTTTGAGAATCTGGCTTAGAAAGACAAAATAGAGCGAGTAATAGATTACAGTATGTTGTATTATTGTTTAGGGCATAAGAAATGAAACCAAGTACTGTTTGCTTTGCTTTGTTTCAGATGGAGGAGATGTATAAGAAAGCTCATGCTGCTATACGAGAGAATCCAGTCTATGAGAAGAAGCCTAAGAAAGAAGTTAAAAAGAAGAGGTATGTATCTTACTGTTTTCAAGAGAGAGAGGTTGGGAGTGGTTCCAAACTTGCCTTGTTTCATCTTAACTCAGATTCTGAGTAAAGTGCAAACTCGATCACTAACTCTGCATGATGTTGCAGAAGTGAAGGGAACCAGGTTTGCTAAAGTAATTGTGGTGATAGAAATGTATTAGCCTCAGAAGCTACTGAGGTGGTTCATTCTATCCTAGTACAGTGTAACTACCAGTTACTGCTAATAATGATTCTAAACATTGTACTAGTGTGTTTGATTTTTGGCACTGTGTGGTAATAGGACAGTATCACAAAAGTTGGGGGTTGGGGAAATTAGCCTAAAATAATAAGTGCATTTATTGGAAATCTTATTACAAATAAAACACAGCTCTGTCCTCTTTAGCTGTATTTTTAAAAATAACATTTCTGGCTCTTCTTTGTTTTATAGGTGGAACCGTCCCAAAATGTCTCTTGCCCAGAAGAAAGATCGGGTAGCTCAGAAGAAAGCAAGCTTCCTCAGAGCTCAGGAACGGGCTGCTGAGAGCTAATAAACCAAATCATAATTTTCTATGAAGATTTTCCAGAAGAGAGACAATAAACTTATTAGGCAAACAGCTGTTTCTGTGTTGAGCTCTTGTTAATGAAACTGTAGGAAATACCCTGAAATTGGCAGTATATTTCCTCAAGAAACAAGTATAGTTTTTCCCAGAAAAAGATGTCCTGTGTATTGACTCAAAGTTCACACCTGCTGCTTGGGCTTCTGTTCTCAAGTCTGACAAGCAACATACCAGCCTTCCACTAGGAAATACTTCTTTCATTTATTGTAACCAGATGATTAGTAGGAAGAAAGGTACCTTCAAAGTATGTAATTTTAAAGTAAGCAAAACGTGCTAATCTGTGGATTTAATTTTTGAAAGGAAGCTGTCCAATGAAGGTCACATAGCTAAGATTCTTTAATCAGATGAAATCTTTGAACAGAAAATACTGGGTCTTTTCTCTAGAAGGTGTTTAATTTTGTGGAGATGCTGAAAGGTACATGGCCAGATCTGAATAAACATGAAAGAGGAGCAAATCTTTGTATATATAGTTTACATGAGAAAATATTTGATGAATAAATTTGCGTGCCTCTAAAAATAGCCCTTTGGTCAACAGAAAATACTGTTTGAAAATGTCAAGTTAAAAAGTTCTGATTTCAGGGTCCACTTAATGACTCTTCATGACAAATTCAAGATAAATGTATCTGGATAGGGTCTGTGGCCTTAAGTTGGCTGGCTGATACCAAGATGGACCATTTGAAACTAAGGTGGAAAGCTCATCCATTTTCATGGCAATTACATGTTGCTAAGTAAGACACTTGATAGGTCTTTAAGAGCCTCTGAAGCACCCTAGCTGGTTTTGCTCAGTGGATAGAGCATCAGCTTGTGGAGATGTTGCGTTCCAGGTTTGGTTCTGGTCAAGGGCATGTACATAGGTTGCAGGCTCCTCCAGGCCCTGGTCAGGGTGTGTGCAAGAGGCAACCAATCATGTTTCTCTCACATTGAAGTTTCTGTCTTCCACTTGCCCTAAAAATATCCTTGGGTGAGAATAAAAAAAGAGGCTCTGAAGCCACATAAAGCATGATGTCTTTAAAATGGGTTTAAGTCTATAATACAACAAAGCATACTATTAACATCTATTTATAAATCAGTAATTTTAATTTATCTGCTTTGCAGTCTTCATTTCTGTTAATGTGCAAACTTTACCATGCTAAGACATTAGTAAATTTATGTATAAATTTCAAACAGCAGCTTCAACGCAAACAATGTTTCCAGCAGTGGTATTTTGACTAACAAATCTACAAAATAATCTCACTGTTGATGTCTGGAATGAGGCTTCACAGCATTATTTTAAAGTCAGTCAAATAGTTACACAGTGAATGTACTGGGAAATGTACCAGGACTTCTGAAAGCAGGAATTACATTTTGGGGACCTATTGATCCTATACCTCCCGTCATTCAGCAATAGACATGTATTTTAAGATGATGGCTTCTTAGGATTGGGAAATGAGTTTTGTACTGGCAGGGATTTCAATCAGAAGCCATTTTTTTTTAGAGTGCTCAAACTTTTCTAAGTGGTAAGTTTCCCACAATGGTCACAATGTCCAAATGAACTAAGAGTCATTTGTGTAGGAAATTTTCTTCCACAGTAATGTTTTCAGGTTATTTAGTATCAAAGAATGTTCCATTTCCATTTGATTTGCTGTGACTTTGAGAGCAATACAAGAATAAAGTTGCTTTTCTAATTCTTCACGAATTTCACTTGGAGCACCACGCAATAGGTAGTCTTTGAGTAACTGACAGGCTTTTGCCAAGTTTGGTTGTATCACTTCTGAAGTACATTTCATTGTACTCTGATCACAGCTAGTTCGACAATCCGTGCCATAGACACAGTCCAAATCAGACTCACAGTGACGATCCTTTATAAGTTCTTTCAGGTTTGTCTCTGGCACAATTTTTCTCATGTCCACCATTTTCAAATCATACTTATCATTATATCCTAGGTTTTTGGCACTAGTATCACACATGAGAAAGTTTCCGTAGGGGCCGTGGAAAACATCTTCCACAAACTCGAGAAGTCCTATGGCTATTTTAGCCTTTCTGGGCCATGATGGTGTGAACAACTGATCCATGCTTCTTCTGAACCCAGAGGGAATAAAAAGTTCAATGACCCATGGAAGGCTTATTCCATAAAGAGAGGTATATTCAACACTTTCCATTACATAGAGATCACCACAGAATCCCATTAATTTGGGGGTATGTTCCTTATCTTGAAGTATCACCATGAGAAGAAATTCATTTAATTGAAGAAGTGCCCATGCTGACTTTGCTTCTCCCAAGGAAACCTGGCCATCTTTGTCTCCATCAGCCACCGTCAAGATGAGATTGACCAGTTCAGAGAGGTTTCCCTGGTCACCCAATTTTGCCTATAAAGATAAGACGTTAGCAAATGGAAAAATACTAACTTCCTTTATGGGGATTATTATCATGCTAAGTAATTTTGCTACTGAATCCCCATAAGGAACTTAAAACATAATCCAAATATTTATGATGCTAAGTGAGAACTATATTGTATGTAAATGCAGTAAAACTTGGCTAAGTCTATTTATTAAGAAATGGCCACCCTAAGTCCCATAACCCTCTTACACTCTGCATAAATACAGTTAATGAAGACACGAATTATTCTTTGTCTTATTCATACATTTACTTGCAAAATTGCAGTGTAATGTGCTCATTTTACCTAATAACAGACAAACATGTAAATTGACTGTCCCTCTGCTATGCTTACCAGCCAATCAGGAGAGTATGCAAATTAACCCAACAAAGATGGCGGTTAATTTGCATACGTAGGCATGAAGCGGCGGAGCGAAGACTGAAGGCTCCGGCCGGAGCAAAGGCCTGGGTCCCGGGTGCCGGAGGAAAACCGGTGCTGGCAGCCAGGGGAAGGGAAGGCCTATTGCACTAATCTCTTCGTGCAACGGGCCTCTAGTATCCAATTATAAGAAGGGTCAACTGAAAATTATTTTTTGTAATCACATTAATGTAATTATTTTAACTTACATTATTCCAATAATGAAGGTAAAAATGTATTTCCCTGCTTGGGATAAAATAATTTGAAAATGTAAGCTCTCCAGAGAAAAAGATTATAAGAGCAATAAAAAAAATATTCTTTGCCCTAGCCGGTTTGGCTCAGTGGATGGAGCGTCGGCCTGCGGACTGAAGAGTCCCAGGTTTTATTCCGGTCAGGGACATGTGCCTTGGTTGTGGGCACGTCCCCAGTTGAGCACAACCCCAGCAGGAGGCAGCTGATCGATGTTTCTCTCTCATCGATGTTTCTGGCTCTCTATTCCTCTCCCTTCCTCTCTATAAAAAATCAATTAAAAAAAAGATTCTTTCCCAAAGTGTAATTGTTTTCATCTTTTAATACTTCTAATTAATCTCTGTATGAGGATTTCTTTAAAATTTAAAAAAATAATTTGCAAAGCAGGTTGTACTGATTTTATTTCACTTTTCAAAATGTATCAGCTACAATGTCAAACTATAGAACTCCCCTCTCATATCTGGACATTTTTAGCTTATAATATTAAAGTAAATATCTTCCACACATTTTTTCTTTTCTTTGAATTATTTCTCTCAAGATAAGAGTCTTGATACAGGTCAAAGAATAGCAACATTCTTGTGGTTTAGAATGAGGTGCTGGCAATTCTTTCAGAAGAGTGTAGTGATTCATACTGGCAACATGTGAATAGATATACTTACTTTAAAGAGACTGTAGACCATTTCTTTGAATTTCTGTACAGTAGTTCCCCTAGTTGGTTTATCAAACAACACTATTTCTTTTCTTGGTTCCAATTCAGTTCCAAAATCAAGATGAAGTGCTTGTTCCATTTGACATTTCACAACCCCTGGTAGATTATCCCAAATCCCTAAATACATCTATGTGAAAAAGAATGGCAAGTTATGCTTTAGGCTAAATAGGAAATTATCACTATATTTTTAGTGTCCTCCTCCTCCTCTAAAAACACACTTACAAACACTGAGACTGTGACTTTCTTTTTAAATTGCAAATTAGAAATCATACTCTGAATATTTTTCCTCTTAATTTTTTAAATTACAAAAGTAATGTATGCCTAAATATATATTTTCCAACCATGATCATCAATTTTATTTTTCCACTTTTTACTGTGGTAAAATTATAAAAACAATATTTGCCATCTTAACCATTTTTAGTTTACAATTCAGTGGTATACATTAATGAAGTTGTGCTACCATCACCACCATCCTTTTTAGAACTCTTTTCTTTTTGTAAAATGGAAACTCTATACCGTTAAACAATAATTCTTCCTTACCTCTTTCCTCCCTGGCATCACCTTTCTACTTTCTGTCTTTATGATTTTTGACTACTGTCTCATATAAATGGAATCATACAGAATTTGTTTTTTTGTGACTGGCTTATTTCACTTAGCATTATGTGCATATTGTAGCATGTGTCCGGATTTCCTTCCTTTTTAAAGTTGAATAATATTCTACTATTAATATATCATATTTTGCATTTCCATTCATCTGCCAATGAGCATTTGGGTTGCTTCCATGTTTTAGCTATTGTGAATCATGTTGACATGAACATGGATGTGAAATATCTCTAAAATAACCCCTGCTCTCAATCCTTCTAGGTATATACCCAGAAGTGGAACTGCTGGATCACAGGTCAATCTATTTTTATATTTTTGAGGAACTGCCATACTGTTTTAGGCAGTGGCTTGTACCATTTTACATTCCCACCAACAGTGCACAAAGGTTCAAATTTGCTGTTGTTTTTTTTATAGTAGCCATCCTAATTGGTATGAGGCAGTATCTCATTGTGGTTTTAATTTGCATTTCCCTAATGATCAGTGATGCTGTGCATCTTTTCATGTATTTATTGGCCATTTGTATGTCTTTTTTTTTTTTTTGAGAAATATCTATCCAAGTTCTTTGCCCATTTTTTAATCTAGTTGTTTGGGTTTTTTGTTGTTGCGTTTTAGGAGTTCTCTATAGATTCTGGACATTAATCCCTTATCAGGTATATGATTTGTAAATTTTCTCTAATTTTGTGGGTTGCCTTTTTACTCTACTGATATTGTCTTTTGATACACAAAATATAAAAATTTTCATGAAGTCCCATTTGTCTATTTTTACGTTTGTTGCCTGTTCCTTTTGGTGTCATACCCAAGAAATCATTGCCAAATCCAATGTCATAAAGTTTTTACCCTATGTTTTAATCTAAAAGTTTTATAGTTTTAGATCTTACATTTATATCTCTGATCCATTTTTACTTTAATTTTGCATATGATATTAGCTAAGGATCCAACTTCATTCTTTTGCAGGTAGATATTTAGTTTTCCCAGCACCATTTGCTGAAAAGATAGTCCTTTTCCTATTGAATGGTCTTAGTACCCTTGTCAAAAATCATCCTGCTATTGCCCTAACTGGTTTGGCTCAGTGGATAGAGCATCGGCCTGCAGACTGAAGGGTCCCGGGTTCAATTCCGGGCAAGGGCATATGCCTTGGTTGTGGGCACATCCCCAGTAGGGGATGTGCAGGAGGCAGCTTATTGAGGTTTCTCTCTCATTAATGTTTCTAGCTCTCTATCCTTCTCCCTTCCTCTCTGTGAAAAATCAATAAAATATATTTTAAAAAAACCATGTGAGGGCTTTTTCTGAGTTCTCTATTCTATTCCATTGATTTATATGTCAGTCATTATTCCAGTACCACTCTGTTTTGATTACTGTAGCTTTATAGAAAAATTTGAAATAACAAGTATGAGTCCTCCAGCTTTGTACTTCTTTTTCAAGATTGCTTTGTCTATTAAGGGTTCCTTGAGATGCCATATTAATTTTAGGAGGGGGTTTTCTATTTCTGCAAAAATTGTCATTGGGCCCTGGCCAGCGTGATTCAGTGTTAGAGAGATCATGGGTTTGATTCCAGGTCAAGGGCATGTACCTGGGTTGCAGATTTGATCCCTGGCCCTGGTAAGGGTGCCTGTAGGAAGCAACCAATTGATGTGTCTCTCTCACATCAATGTTTCTCTCTTTCTCTCTCCTCCCACTCTCTCTAAAAATCAATGGAAATATATATCCTTGGGTGAGTATTAACAAAAACAAACAAAGTCATTGGGACTTTGATAGGGATTGCATTGACTTTGTAGATCCCTTTGGGTAATATTAACAAGTTAACAATATTTAGTATTCCAACCCATGTACATGGGATATGTTCCATTTATTTATGTCTTTAATTTATTTCAGAAGTTTTCATTGTACAAGTCTTTCACTTCCTTGGTTAAATTAATTACTAAGTATTCTTTTGGATGCTATTGTAAATAGAATGGTTTTCTTAATTTTCTTTTTGCTTTGGCCATTGTTGGTGTATAGAAATGCAATTGACATTTGTGTGTTGATTTTGTTTCATGCTACTTTGCTGAACTCACTTATTAGTGCTAACAATTTTTGTGTGTGGAATCTTTAGTCTGTGTGTTGTTTTTTACAACAGATCATATAATCTGTCAAGAGAGATCATTTTACTTCTTCCTTTCCAATTTAGATGCCTTATATTTCTTTTTCTTGTCTAACTGATCTGGCTAGTGGCCAGAAATTCCAGTGTTTTGATTAATAGAAGTGGCAAACGTGGGGATCCTAATCTTGTTCCTGATCTTAGAGGAAAAGTTTTCAGTCTTTCACCATTAAGTATGTTAGCTGTGGGCGTTTTTTTTTTAAAATGGGTTTTACTATTTTAAGGTAGTTGCCTTATAGTCCTAATTTGTTGATTATTCTTATCATGAAAGGGTACTGAATTCTGTCAATACTTGTTCTGCATCAATCGAGATGATCCTTTTCTTTTTTCCTTCTTTCTGTTAACATGGTGTATTACATTGATCGATTTTCCTATGTTGAACCATCCTCACATTCCAGGAATAAACCCCCACTTGGTCAGGATGCATGATCCCTTTATTATTTATTTTTATTTTTTATCCTCACCAGAGGATATATGTTCACTGACTTTTAGAG
>NW_005370176.1:1176650-1182168 GCF_000412655.1 Myotis brandtii
GAGAGGAGAGGAGAGAGACGAGTTAGAGATGAGACAGAGAAATATCAGTCAGTTGCCTCCCATGTTTGTCCAACGGACTGGGAATTGAACCTGCAACCTATGTATGAGTCCTGACCAGATATCGAACTCATAACCTTTTGGTTTATGGGACGATGTTCAAATCAACTGAGCCACCCAGCCAGGACTGTATGATCCTTTTAATTCGCTGCTGAATTTGGTTTTCTAGTATTTGGTTGAGGATTTCACATCAGTGTTTAAAAGAAATATTGGTCTGTAATTTTCTTATAGTGTCTTTGGTATCAGGGTAATGCTAGCCTCACAGAATGAGTTAAAAAGTTTTCCTTCCTCTTCAATTTTTTTTTAGAAAAGTTTGAGATGGATTGGTGATAGTTCTTTAAATGTTTGATAGAATTCACCAGTGGAGCAATGGGTCTTTTTCTTGCTAGGAGACTTTTGGTTACTGATTCAATCTCTTTACTAGGTATATATAGTTCTATTCAAATTTTCTATTTCTTGGTAAGTTTTGTGTTTCTAGCAATTTTCCCAATTCATCTAAGTTATCCAATTTGTTGGTGTGCAATTGTTCACAATAATCATATAATCCTTTTTATGAGTAAAAATGTCCCCACTTCTTTTCTAATTTTAGCAATTTGAGTTTTCCCTCTTTTTTCTTAGACCATCGAGCTAAAAGTTTGTCTATATTTTCAAAGAACCAACTTTTGGTTTCATTGACGTTCTCTATTGTTTTTCTATTTTCTATTTCATTTATCCGTGCTACAATCTGTATTATTTCTTTCCTTTTGCTAGCTTTGAGTTTAGTTTGTTTTTTCCTAGTACCTTAAGTTGTAGATTAGGTTGTTTCTTTGAGATCTCTCTTGTTTCTTCATGTAAGCATTTATAGCTATAAATAAAATTTTAAAAAGTCAAATTACATAACAGGATGAAAGGCAAAGCTTTCCTATGTTCATTTCCCTAATCCCACACCCCAGAATTAGTCAGTACTACCTATCTAGCTATTTATCAAACTAACATTATACGTTCTTACTATGTGCTCTGGTCTATGAATTTATTTTATTATTTTAATCCTTATAACAATACTACAAAGTAGATACTATTATTATTCTCAATTTACTGATGAAAAACTGAAGCCGAGAGATGTGAAGGTAACACCACTGTGTGGCTTAGCATGCTGAAGGTGACACAACAGGGCAAAGCCAGCATTTGAGCCCACCCAGACAGTCTACTCTTGCTTATATATAAAAAACAAATAGGGTTAAATTAATTAGTAATAACATTAATCCAAACAAAGCAGATTCTATTACTCCCCTGCTTCAGACCTTCTAATTCAATTTGAATAAAGTTCTAAGTCCTTTCCATTGCCTGTTTGACTTCATATGAACTGGCCTGGCCTTCTTCCCTGATCTGATCTTGTACCACTTACCCCTGGGTCCCTATGTCCCAGCTACACTGGTCTTTCTCTTCCTTGAGCTTATCAACTTAATTCCTGTTTCATGCCCTGCTTTGTTTGCTGTTGGTTCTGCTTGGAATGAGCTCTCAGAGATCTTCATACAGTTGTCTCCTTCACATATTCCAAGTCCCAGCTCAGATGTCGCCTTACACAGGCCCTTCCCTCACCAATTGTAGAAGAGATCCCCTTCCATCTCAAGTCATCTCTAACCCATTACCCCATTTTTCTTCACAGCCTTTAGCACTGTCTAAAAATGACCTCATTTCTTCATTTATTGAATTGTTTATTATCTCTTCTCTCACATTAGACATAAGGCACAGGAGGCCAGGAGCTTTATGTGTCTTATTCTCCAAGGTCTCACCCAATGCCTTAAACAGTTCCTATCACGCAGTAGATATTCAAATGTTAGACTCTGCTTCAGAAATCCTCTTAAACTTTGTTAGCATCATCAACTTAAAATATATTTTAAATTTCTATAATTATCAGAGTAATTATAGAAATTTATATTGGAACTTTCAAAATAATATACAGAAAAGATGTCCTTAAAAATCATGTAATATTCCCCTGCCCAAGGGTAACCAGTGTTGGTGTTTGTTACAGTTTCTTCCAGCCTAATAGTATTCTACTGCTCTAATTTATATTTCCTTGATGATAAGTGAGGTAGAAAATGTTTTTCATTATGTTTATCAGTTAGTCATAGTTCTTCTTTCGTGACTTAGCGCATCCTGTCCTTTGCCTATGCCTGCGGCTTAATTGTTCATGCAGGTATGAGCTCAAATGTTAGAAAAGTCTCCCTGATCACCTCCTCTAAAGCACATCCCCATCCCCTGCATTCTCCATCAGTTTGCCCTGTGTATGTCCTTATAAAACACTAGAGGCCTGGTGCATGAAATTCATGCACGGGTAGGGTCCCCAGGCCTGGCCGGCCATCAGAGCCGATTGGGGCCAGCTGCCAGCTGGGGCCTTCCTTCCCCTGTCTGCCAGTTGCTGGCTGGGGCCTTCCTTTGTTCTGTGTCGACCCCTGGTGGTCAGCGCATGTCATAGTGAGCGGTTGAACTCCCGGTCAGTCGAACTCCAGAAGGGACAATTCGCACATTAGCCTTTTATTATATAGGATACCACATCCTGTAATTATCTATTTATCTATCCACTGTTTATACTCCCCACCCCTCTGGGATTATATAAGATCCATAAAGGAAGTAATCCTACTTATCTTAACCACCGTTGTAGTCCTAGTAACCAAAACAGTGCCTGGAATATACTGGGAATAGGGGATTAACAAACATCTGTGGGATGAGTGAATCAAAGCATAGAAAATCGGAATATATAAAATGTCATAAAAATAAACTGCCCTAAAGCTCTGGTTCAATCATTCTTTTAATAACTCTTTAGTTTAAGGCAAAATTAGAGTGTGCCACCTGTAATGTTTATTCACAATGTCCATACCTGATTGTTGGGCTTGGTAGATAAGCATTTTCCAAAGTAAAGAGTTTCTGTAACACAAAGGCTGTTACATGCGGGCCCATCAATAACTCCATTCTTGTACTTGTCGCACTAAACACAGGAAATAAAAAAGTAGTTAATAGAAAAATGTTCACAAGAAGAAACATAATAAATACAACATAAAGAGATATCTATATTCTTTAAGAGAAGGCTCCTCAATAAAAATAACTCGGTATTGGATTTGAATCCATGCTCTGTTCCTTATTAGCTCTATGATGCTGAGAGACCTTGTTGCGACGAAGGTGTGCATAGAATTTTGAAACTATTTTTCCCACTTAACATGGTCTGAGGTGGTATGGTACCTACTCTCTCCAAGAATAGGGGCACTCTATTTTTCAAAACAGCTCTCTGGTTTTAAAATAAATTTAAAATAAAGTTTAAATTACCAAAATGTTTTAAAATAACAAAATAAAGTTACCTCTGTCGTCCCTGACATCATCCAAAAATAAGAAATAAATTTGGGGTGGTGAACATACAATACAGTGTACAGATGATGTGTTCTAGAATTGAGCACCTGAAACCTGTAGAATTCTGTTAACTGGTGTCCCCCAATCAATTCAGTAAAAAGGGGAAAAAGGAATAAAATTTTAAAAAGAAATGCAAGCTCTATCTTTGATAAAATAGGGTACCAATGTAACCCTAAGACATAATAGTGAGAATGGCCTGCCAAATTCAGTGAAAATTACACCAGAGTCCACAAGGATGCTGAGATTAAATACCTGCTCTGACCTCAATTCTCAGACAAAGCTGGCAAAACACTGCACAGGAGGTACATCTGAGGAGAAGAACCAACCATCTCCCTGGCTGCACTGAAGGCTTAAGGGACACAGCTGTGGGAACTTCCAAGGACTCTATCTGGCATCATGAAGTACAGGGCAAGGCAGTGCTGAATGATAAAACCCTTTAAGATGTTGTCTATGTGGGAGGTAGTCTGTTAATGAAACGGGTTGGAAAACACTATATCATGAGCAGCTTGTAATTGCCAGGGAGATATACAGGCTTAACCAATCTGTGTGAGTGTCTCTGTCTCACCTTTGTTTTTTTGTACGCGTGCGCGCGCGCACACACACACACACACACACACTGTCTCACCTTTGTTTTTTTGTATGCGTGCGCGCGCGTGCGTGCACGCTTGCACACACACACACACACACACACACACACACACACACTAACTCTCTGGGCACAGCAGCTTCACTACAGGCTCAGTTCACTGCCCCAGTTGCTTCCTATAAATACTCAGTAGTGAGTAACAATAAAAAAAAACACAACAACAAATATGAGGTTTGTATAGCAAACATACAAGAAAAAGGAGTAAAGAATAGGAAAAGCAAGTGTCAGATAAAGAAAATTTCCAGAAAAATGTCATGAAGCAGAACAAACATTGCTGTGAATTCAAAGGACTTAATGAAAAGGTTTGAAATAAGACCTCAACAGATAGTAAGTGCTCAGTAATAGCAATAGTTATTTTACATTTTTTCAAGTAAAAGGCATCAAATGCTTTTAAACACATAAGGATCAGAAAATATAACATCCAATAGCATCTCTTGAACCATTAGAGAATGAATTTCAGGCAACCAAGAGATCAATGGAGAAACTAAACATGAAAGCCAGTTGAAATGTTGGACTGGGATTAAAATACTCTGGGAATCTATTTCTTGATAATTGTTTATACAATATCTGATAGTTAATAGATGCTTACTATGTGTCAGGCACTGTTCTAGTGCTATACTTTTATTATCATGACAACAACCCTATTATATCCATTGAACCTGTTTTATATCTATGGTAAAAATAAGGAAACAGAAATATCTGTTAAGTAACTTGCTCAAGGTCACACAGCTCATTCTCTTTAGCACTACTGTATATTGTTCAGAATGTTGATATTATAAACTACTAGAGGCACGGTGCACAAAATTCGTGCACGGGTGGGGTCCCTAGGCCTGGCTGGTGATCAGGGCCGACTGGGGCCAGGCTGATCAGGGCCAGGCCGGAGAGGAGGCAATGGTCTCTGGGCCGGGCACTAAAGGAACGGGTGCCGGACGCCGATGCTGCCATCGTCAGCGCCCCACCACGGTGTGGTTCCCCGCCTCCCCTCCTCCTCCTTCCTTCGCTGCCCTGCCGCCACTGCAGCAGGTGGACAGCAGGCTGATCAGGGCCTGCCGGCCGGGGAGAAGAAGAGAGGGACAGGGCATGGGAGGTTGGCTGCTGGCTCTGAGGAGGGAACCGGCCCTCGGCCCCCCTGGGAAAGGGGCCGCGTCCGCCACCTTACCCCCCCTCCTGCCCCCCGCCCAGTTCCCCATCCCAGCCCAGGACCCAAAGGCCCCAGCGGGGTCAGGAGAGGAGGCAATGGTCACCAGGCCGGGGTGCAGAAGGTACGGATGCCGGATGCTGCCACTGCTATCATCAACGCTCCACCACCGCATGGTTCCCTGCCTTCCCCCCTCCTCCTTCCCTCGCTGCTGCGCCACCACCACGGCGGGCGGGCGGTGGGCCAATCAGGGCTTGCCAGCTGGGGGGAGGGATGGGGCACAGAAGGCTGGCTGC
>NW_005370176.1:1182352-1196936 GCF_000412655.1 Myotis brandtii
CACACTGCACATCAGGGGGCAGCTCCTGCGTTGAGCGTCTACTCCCTGGTGGTCAGTGCACGTCATAGTGACCGGTCGTTCCAGTCACTTAGGCTTTTATATATATAGATGCTAGTAAAAGTAATAAAACTAATAAAACTCAAGGAGGAGACATGTAAGAAGATGGCGTGTGGCAAAAGAATGTTGATTTCCTTATCTTTACTATTCACAGTCAAAAGATAACATTTACATGTAATAAGTCAAATTATAGAGACGGAAATATATTTAAAAATATAGAGATAATCCCTAGCAGAACTACTACTAATAATACATTGATTAAAATTTGGTGGAATAAAGAAGATGGGATGAAACAAAGCATAAAAATTTTATTATTGCTTCTAATAGGAATATAGCTTTTTAAAAATTTTATATTGGTTAATTCATTATTTCTGCTTTCTTTACATTTTTTTCTAATTTAATGAATTTTTTATTAATCTATTTTGTTTTTTGCCATTTATTAATGTAATTAAGACTTTATATCCTTCTCTAAATGGTTCAATTTTTCTTTAGCTTTATCTTTAGTTTCTGATATATTTTATTTTATTTTTATTGATCTTAGAGAGAGAGGAAAGGAGAGAAACATTGATTTGTTGTCCCATTTATTTATACGTTCATTAGTTGATTCTTATATGTGCTCTGACCAGGGATCGAACACAGAACCTTGGCACATTTCGACGATGCTCTAACCAACTGAACTACCCAGCCCGGGCTCTGATGTATTTGAAAATATATATTATTGATGTTACTTCCTAGATACTTAAATTTTCAATTTGCACTTTCTCTTTGGCTCAAGAATTAAAAGGATATTTAAAAGTTTTCCAGACAGATTTTTGTTCATTTCAAGTTTCACTGCATTGTGATTGGAAAGTGTTGCTTCTGCTATTTCCACTAAGTGGGATATATTAAGGTTTGGGTCTGACACTTCCCACAGTTTGATGTGAGGATAGAAGAGCCCTGATGGGGATGGAGGGCGCTGCCCGTGGCAGAGTTAAGGGCCAACACCTCGGCACGGTTGCCCTTCAGCTCTCATCAGCAGAGACGTTCCTAGGTGAGCCCTTAGCCATGCTTGCTTTCTCCGTCAGACCTGGTTGTAACCAAGAATATTAGCTTTCATCTTCATAGGAGGAGCAGAGCAATAGTTCTTAGACTCAAGTTTGGGAGGCGGGGATCACACAGAGATGCTCAATATTTTCTTCCCCAGGTCAACTTGTCGGGATTTGTAGGAAATGCAGAACCATCTGCTTGGTATCTTTGCTTGGTACCAGATGGCCATCAATTTCATTGGCATGTTTATTTATTGAGGCAAAGGTGGTGGAGTTCGGAGGCCTTATTCATAAGCTGGGATGAAACCTCGGAAAGGTATAGTTTAGGTTTTCCAAGGAATTAAGATTGGATAAACCCCATCCTCTGACCACAAAGAAATGAGAAATCAAAAGAAACACAGACATGTGTGGAAACTAAAAAGCACATTCCTAACTAATTTGTGCACTAACGGGGACATCACAATGGAAATGCAAAATATCTAGAGCTGAACAACAACAAAGGTATACAAATAAAAATCCGTGGGATGCAGCTACCCCGTTCTTAGAGGGAAACTGTCAGCTTTAAACACAATGATGAAAAAGCAAGAGACAATATAAGTAGTTAGCACTCAACTAAAGAGGCTTAAAAAAACCCCATTTTAATTATAACAATAACAGAGTAAGCCCCCCAAAGAAGTAAAAAACCCCCACAAAAACCCCACAGAAATTAATGGAAAAAAAGACCAATGATATAAAAAGCTAGTTCTTTGAAAACTTTAACAAAAGAGATGAACCTTTTTAAAAAATATATATATTTTATTGATTTTTTTACAGAGAGGAAGGGAGAGGGATAGAGAGTTAGAAACATCAGTGAGAGCGAAACATTGATCAGCTGCCTCCTGTACACTCCCCACTGGGACTTGACCGGAATCGAACCTGGGACCCTTGAGTCCGCAGGCCGACGCTCTATCCGCTGAGCCAAACGGGTTAGGGCAAGAGATGAATCTTTAGCAAGACTGATCATAAGAAAAAGAGGAGGTACCCTGGCCTGTGTGGCTCAAGATGGTTAGAGAATTGCCCCAACACCAAAAGGTCATAGGTTTTATCCCTGCTTAGGGTGTGTGTGGAAGGCAACCGATGGATGTTTCTCTCACACTGATGTTTCTCTCTCTCTCTCTTTCTCTCTCTCTCTCTCTCTCTCTCTCTCTCTCTCTCTCTCTCTCCCTTCTTCTAAGATCAATAAAAATAATAAAATAAAAGAAAAAGAGGAGGCACAAATAAACATGACTAGAAAAGAAAGGGAAATGACAGTGAATAATATAAACAACTCTATGGCAATAAGCAACTGAAATAAGCAATTTTTCTAGAAAAACATAAATAATAAAATGATGCAAAAAGAAACAGAAAATCTGAATAAGACTAATAAACATTAAAAAAAATTGAATCAGTAACGAAAAATATCAGATCAAGGAACAGTCTAGGAGGACCTCAGGGTGTGGTACGTGAAAACTAGGTAACAACATAAATGTCATCAAGTGAGTGGCCAAATAAATTGTGGTATATTCATATAATAAGAAACTATAAAATACAGTAATTAAAATGAGAGAATTTGGCCTATACATATCAAATAGAAAAATGCTGAAAACATCAAATGGAAAACAATTTCAAATGGAATATGTGCAGTTTAGTATCATTTATTAAAGTTTAGTAACATCCAGATCAATATTACATATTATTTATATGCCCCTATACACACAGTGCATGATGAAAATGTGATGGCAAGGACTCACACCAAATTCACGATGGTGGTTCCTCTGAGGAAGAGGGAAGAGACTATCAGGGACGATCAAGAGAGCTTCAACAGGACTGTAGTGATTTTTTTTTTCTTTTTAAAAGTGAAGCAAATATGGTGAAAGGTTAAGATTTGCTAGTAGATGATAGGTACATGGGTATTTGTCATATTGTTTTCTATGCGTCATCACTGTTCTAAGAGCTTTTCATGTATATCTCTTTAATTTTTACAACCTCCCTAGGAAAGAGGAATTATCTCCATTTTACTGATAAAGAAACTGAGGCAAGAGCGATTAAGAAGAGGTTAAGAAACTTGCAGGGCAGGTCAGTGGTGGTGCTGAAATCTGACTAACTCAGCTAGTCTGCCTCCAGAGCCTGAGCTTTTACCCACTGAGGTCAAAGAACCAGAATGCCTTATCCCGGAGAGGACTGCGTAAAGCAGGCTTCATACTGGCAGGGTCCGATGCCCGGCCCAGGGCTCCTACTGAGGGGCTCAGGTCATAGTCACCCCCTCTGCACAAGCACCAAGTGGGGCCAGGACCTCCCACCTTTGTTTCCTGAGGACGTCACACACATGTCTGACATATAATCAAATGCATATAAAAAGCACTTGCGGAATGGATGAGTGAATGAAGTGGGTACTGGGTCTTTACCCAGCAGTGGGGCATTTAAAAAAAAATATATTTTTTTATTGATTTCAGAGAGGAAGGGAGAGGGAGAGAGAGAAACATCAATGATGAGAGAATCATCGATCAGCTGCTTCCTGCATGCCCCCTACTGGGGATCAAGCCTGCAACCCAGGCATGTGCCCTTGACCGGAATCGAACCCGGGACCCCTCAGTCCACAGGCTGATGCTCTATCCACTGAGCCAAACCAGCCAGGGCACAGCAGCGGGGCATTTTACTATGAACAACTTCTGGGATAGAACTAACAGCTATCCCCTTCGACTGTTCTGATCTGTGGCCCTGGAGTCGGGAGGAACACTTCATCCATAACTCTGCCCAGGTCCAGATTTAACTGTGACCCTATTACCCATTTTCCAGTGAATAATCTTAAGGCTGTGTATTTCCTTCCTGAGCCTAAATTCTTCCTCCCTTCTTTCCTTATATTCCCAAATCTATCATCATTTATGTTCATGTTATCTTCCCTGGTAGGAAGTAAAAGGACTTGAAGACACTGTCATATATATCTTTGAACTTCCCCTCTTAGCACAGAGTTTGGTATTTAAGTGTCTGATAAATTTTTTATTAAATAACCACCATTCAGAACATGGTAATTTGATTTTAAGACCTCATTGAAGATAAAATTAATACTTCTCCATGGAATTTAAAGCAAACCAAACTGAAAAGGACAAACCAATCCCTTATCAGTAAACTGTTAAGCAGTGAAGATAAGTCTGGCATTCAGCTACAAGAATCACATTCTTGTTTGGAGCAAAGGCCTCGAGCCAACCCTACATGGAAGAGACAGTCACAAAGAACAGGCTCATCAACTTGTGGCTTCCATCCCGAACCAAAAGCCAATTTCCCTCATGCTTGTATAAAAAGAATGGTTAGCCACACACTGTTTATTTTCATTTTTCAGACAGGGTCATATACAATTATAATCACTGTCAGCAATCCGATCTTCTAGCTAAATAGATACAGATATTATAAGGAATGTTCAAGTTTACAATAGAAAACTCAGCAGAAAACATCAAAGGTTTGTCCTTTTCTAAGATTTTTTTATTACTACAATTTTACTATATACTCTCGTTTGCTTGCACATACTTTGTAGTACCAGAAGATGGCGCCCTTTGGCTAAATTTTACAAATCTCATCTAAGTTGAGGGAATTTCATGAACATGGAAATTGTACCAAAGGGGCAATAACAATGAACAGATAGATGCACAGTACTAGGCTTTAAATAATTTTCTGATATTCATGTTCTAATAATGTATTTGAGGCAATCTTATCAATTTGTCCTTACTTAGAAAAAAACAGCAGAGGTAGGTTATCAATGATGCCTGAAAATTTTCCAAGTCTCTAGTCAGCATCTTCTCCCATGTCCTACATCAACTATTTAAAATCTTCACCATTCTCTGCACTCTCACTGTATCTTCAACTTTTCACCCCGCCCTCTCCTGGCTTCCCCCCCCCGTCATTAATAGTGCTCATTACACTCTCCCTTTCCTCTCTCTCTAAACATACAAACCCCCTCTCCTCTCTTTCCTTCCATTCTGTTATAAGGTCTCTCATTTACTTTAAAATTCTTCAGTATACAATGTGGTGGTGGTGGTGGTGGTATGTGTGCATAGTCTAGATGCCACTAATATCCTAATCAAGAATGCAGGAATGTACAGGTGCTCAGCTAGAGTTCTAATGAGGTAATAAGGAAACCTATGCTCCATATCTTGGTCAGGATTGATCCACTTCTGCCCTGGCCTGTGTGGCTCAGTTAGTTGGGAGCGTCATCCTGTACACTGAAAGGTTGGCAGACTCGATTCCCAGTTCAGGCGTGTAAGAGAGTCTCTCTCTCTCTCTCTCTCTCTCCCCCTCCTTCTCACAAAAAATCAATAAAAACATAAAAAAGATTGATCCATTTCTAAGATTTGTTAATTAGCAAATTATTGGTGAAGTTTGTGACCTGTTAAATATCACGGTGAATGTTAAAAATGACTATTGGTGCAATTAAAGGTACTTAAGATAATGTGAATTGGCTAAAATCTGAGATAGTCCCTACCCTTTCACAAGAAGTTATAACCTTCACCTTTAGGGAAGTACCCAGAGCTAATCGTTTTGCCTCAGAGGCTCTCAGCCTTTAGGAGTGGCAGGTCTCCTGGAGGTCTGGCTAAAACACAGACGCTGAACACGTCTGAGTTTCTCTCTCCTTAGGTTTCAGGTGGGGCTGAAAATTTGCGTTTGTAGCAAGTTGCCAGATGATACCGCTGCTACTGGTCAAAAAGAGACATTGAGAATCACTGGTTTGGAATTTCTAGTTCCCTGATGCTCATTATAAGGGTAATAAGCTTGCCTCTGGATATCATTGCTTCTGCCTTGAGTAAATCTTTCATGCCAAGGACAGAGCTCTAAAATGACAGAACTTCAATGAGTTCACAGACTGATTATATGAAATGCTGTGTGACTGCTTGTAAGTAAATATGTGCTGAACCAATACCTAAATATGTAGCAGAAATCATTTTCATTATAACCTAGAATTTGGTTATATGGGCGTATTGATACTCACCTTTGGCAAACATTTTCAGTGGCTGCTATCATCTTTCAAAATAGAATCTAAGGCACATGCATGACCAATCTGGATTCGGTTAATTTAAAACAATGTCCCAACCAAAAGGTAGAAGCAACCCAAGGGTCCATCAATAGATGAATGGATAAACAAAATGTGGCACACACATATCATGGAACATTGAACAGCCTTAAAAAGGGAATTCTGACGTACGCTACAAGACTCACTATGGAAAACAGTATGGACATTCCTCAAGAAACTAAAAAACAGAACTACCGTATGATCCAGCGATTCCATTGGTGGGTATTTATAAAAAAAAATATATAAAAACACAAACTCCAAAAGATATATGCACCCCTACCTTCATTGCAGCATTATTTAAAATAGCCAAGATCCTGGTGTTTTTTAAAAAACATATTTTTATTGATTTCAGAGAGCAAGGAAGAGGGAGAGAGAGAAACATCAATAATGAGAGAGAATCATCTATTGGCTGTTTCCTGCATCCCCCACACGGGGGATCAAGCCACAACCCCGGCATGTGCCCTGACCAGGAATCGAACTGTGACCTCCTGCTTCATAGGTTGACGCTCAACCATTGAGCAACACCGGCTGGGCCTGGTTTTGTTTTTGTTTATTTTTGGCTAAATCTAGCAACACTATTTCCAGTCTCAATCATGTGCTTCTTGTTTATTTTTCCATATCCTCTACTACTCTGTAAGCATCTTCAGGGCCGGGACATGTCTTATTCGGTACCTCCAGGCTCTAGCACAGGGCTAGTAAGCACAGAACTAAAACGACATGGTCTTTTATTACTGGCTTGTTTCTTCTAAACTGGCTTTCACCCTTAGTCTCTTTATTGCTGCTCAGGAATGATGTGAATGATTCCAACGATACCACTTGTTTCAGGATCACAGTGAACATCACGTGACATAAGAGTGCAGCATAACCCATGAAGGCCACCAGATGCCATTATAATTTAACCAGTAAGATTATTCTTAGAATAAAGCTTATTTTTGTTGAGATTTAAAATAAACTTATTCAGTAAACATTTTTCTATAAATTCACAAAGAAAAGATTGGCAACCTAACTCAAGTTGGCACAAGGAAGACTATACTTTTCTTCAAAGGAAAAAATTAAGCTTGTATGTACTTTATTTATTTTAAATTTAGTTTTATTGATTTCAGAGAGGAAGGGAGAGGGAGAGTGAGATAGAAACATCAATGAGAGAGAATCATTGATCGGCTGCCTCTTGCACACCACACCCCCCACTGTGAATTGAGCCCACAACCTGGGCATGTGCCCTTGACTGAAATCAAACCTGGGACCCTTCAGTCCTCAGGCCAACTCTCAATCCACTGAGCCAAATTGGCTAGGGCAGCTTGTACATAACTTTAAAAACAGTATGTTCCAAGTAGATTGGTTCCATATATTTTAAAAATACAGGGTAATGGAACAAAATGAACCTTTGGAGTCAAATAATAATGATTAATCCTAAGCAGAAGCAAAGCTAAATTAAATAATTAGGTAAGTTCTGCTATCTAATTGGAAACATGGCTCCAGATATATAAAATCTAGTATATGTTAAGTTAGTTGTTTAAAGCAACAAACCATCATCTCTAGAAATTAAATCTTAAAAGAGACTGTAATAAAATTTAGAGACTCTTTCATCTTTTAATGCTTCAATTTTAAAGCACATGCTAATATAATAGCCAGGAAGGTTAACCGAATGGCACAGTGATTCCTCACTAGTATCCAAGTAGAACCTCTCTCTGGATCACAGAGGAACGTGCCAGAAATAATTTCCTGAGAAAGGTATAGAAAGAAAAAGCTCTCTTCCTCCCTCATCTTTCTTCCTTCCTTCCTTCCTTCCTTCCTTCCTTCCTTCCTTCCTTCCTTCCTTCCTTCCTTCCTTCCTTCCTTCCTTCCTTCCTTCCTTCCTTCCTTCCTTCCTTCCTTCCTTCCTTCCTTCCTTCCTTCCTTCCTTCCTTCCTTCCTTCCTTCCTTCCTTCCTTCCTTCCTTCCTTCCTTCCTTCCTTCCTTCCTTCCTTCCTTCCTTCCTTCCTTCCTTCCTTCCTTCCTTCCTTCCTTCCTTCCTTACACCTCCCACTGGGGATGTGCCCGCAACCAAGGTACATGCCCTTGACCTGAATCGAACCTGGGACCTTTCAGTCCACAGGCTGACGCTCTATCCACTGAGCCAAACCAGTTAGGGCTACATAAATTTTTTATAACAAAATCTTTCAAATTTTTTTTCAAGGCAATGAATATAACAATGAAATCAAAACCCACCAAATATTGGGATCCCCAAAAGAGTAAACCAATATCTCTCAAGAAAGTTTAGGAAAAAAAAAAGCTAAATAAAATATTGAAATGGAATCCAGAGCATATCAGAAGAAATACATCCTTTCTCCAAGTGTAGAATTTTTTTAGTATCGCATTGATGTTTCTCTCTCTGTCTTTCCCTCTCTCCTCCACTCTCTCTAAAAAAAATCAATGGAAAAATATCCTCGGATGAGAATTAAAACAAATATATGCCATAAGTCAAACCATCATAAATTGGGGACCATCTGTATTGTGAAATAATCACCACAATAAGTCTAGTTAGCATTCATAGTTGTAATTTTTTTTTCTTTTGGTAACTTTTAAATCTACTCTCTTGGCAACTTTCAAATATACAATACAGTATTATTAACCTTTTAATACATGAACTCATTTTATCCTCACAACCATTTGATGAGACACATAGTATTAATCCTCATTTTGCAGAAGCTAAATAACTTGCCCAAGTTTATACAGCTAAGGAATGGCAAAGGTAGAACTCAAACCCAAAGCTCTTTTATTCCAATGCTTATGCTTTTAACCACTACAATTAGATATGACCCCTCACACACATATGGAGAGAGAAGAAAAAAGACAGAGACAGGTATACAGAGAAGAAGAAAGCCATGTAAGCTGAGACAGATTGTGATTTTTAATCCTCTGGAGACTTTAATTTCATTTTACTGATGAATCTCAGAGAGAAGGGTGGGCATGGGGGGAGGGCAGGAAGAGATTAAACATAACCCATGGACAATGATAATAGTGAGGTGAAGGCTTGGGGGGGGTCAATGGGGAGGAAAAGGGGGACATCTGTAATACTTTCAAAAATAAAGATAAATTTAAAAAATAGTAATTAATAAGAAATAGATGGAGAGCAAAATTCTAGCATAATTTAATGCTTATTTTACTAAAACTTGAAAATGATGAAAAAAATTTCTGAGCCTAAAGTGTATCTTTTCATTAAGGCTGGCTTAAAAAAAAGTTGTAGTTTCTCTGCATTTAGGAATTATGTTCTTAAACCCTTTCAAAACTAGTAGTACTAAGATAAATAATACTAAAACGGGACTAATACTGCATAGGAATTGTTTGATTAGAACTAAGAAGGAAGCCGAAAAACTATTTTTAAGGTATATATTAAAGGTTGTAAGAGCTAATAAGATATTACTTGATCAAGGTATGGGAGAGGATAAGATTCGAAAGAGATGAACCTAGATTTTGTGGCTGCAATTGTTCTCAGATGTATGACCTGAAACACAGTCTTTTTTTTTTTTTTTTTAGCAGAGAATGAGGAAAAAATCATAATAAATTAATGTCTTAAAAAGCTGATGTCTATAACACACATCCTAAAATCCAGAAAATTTATAATATTTTCATTAACTTCTTGACAAAGTGCATTTTCCCTCTACATTTTCTCAATCACCTCTTCATTTGGCAACCACTTTGTGAAACCATTTTCTGTGAGCTTTCTTCTAGCACAGTAGATCAAAATTTGGTTTTTAACACTGAGCATTAAAAAACGCAATGAAAGGATTTGCTGTTTGTAGAATTGATGCAAGTTTGGGCTCTTCAAAAGGGGAATTCCAATATATATATTTTTTTAAACACAGTCTTATGGAAGATAAAAATCTAGTTCAGTCCTTACCAAGGGTGGGAACTTGGTACACCATGCTTTGGGTGGTGACTCTGAAGGCTGAACCCCAGGGGATAAAGGTGAGCTAGGAGAACTTTGGAGAGCCTTGGCCAGTGTGGCTCAGTTGGCTGAGCATCCTCCCATGCACCAAAAGGTCACAGGTTACATTTCTATCAGGTGAAGGTGCACACCCTGGTTGTGGGCTTTATCCCTAGTCAAGGTGAGTGCAGGAGGCAACCAATCGATGTTTCCCTCCCCCTCTCTCTCCCTCCTTTCCTTCCTTCCTCTCTCTAAAATCAATAAAAATATATTTAAAAAAAAGAAAAGAAACTCAGAAAGATGAGCTCATAGCCTCTTTTCCCCTTGAGGATTTTGCCAATACTGGGCATGAGCGGAGGTCAGAGCTGCTGCTGGGGATAAGAAACCAGTGAGCATTTTAAAAATAGGAAACTAAGGGAGCCTCAAGCATACAGCCAGTTATCCTGTTGGGATATTTGCCAAATCCTGAGGCTTTACAGAATGGGAGGCTAAAAAATCTCATTGGAAAGCCTTTGAAAAGCAGAGCAGACATTTTGGCAGTCTCACAAGATACAGATTCAAGTTATGAACCTGCCAGAGGGAGAAACCCCAATGAATTCCCAGGCTCTCAGTTAAAATCCTTAGAGGGCTATGCTCTGGGAATAGGGATGAGCCAAAAATAGCTTGAGCAGAGGGTTGCACTAGAGGTGCAACCAAGCCTCCAGTCCGAACAGTCCATGATAGGGTTAAGATGATCAGCTACTAGAGGGAAAGGAACTTTTATCTGGAGGCATTATGTAAAAAATTACAGGGCATGCTAAAAGACAAAATGATAGGACCAAAAACAAGAGGTAAGCATGGACAATAGAAACAGGTCCACAGAATATCCAGGCCCTGGAGTCATCCAAAAAGGATTTTAAAATAACTATGTTCACGTCCAAGAAAAAAGGTAGAGAAAATAAATAAAACAACAGAGAATTGAAATGTATTTAAGAGAATTAGGAAAACAATATGGCAGTTCCTCAAAAAGTTAAATATAGAACTACCGTATGAGTCAGCAATTCCACTTCTAGGTATATACCCAAAAGAATTAAAAATAGGGATTCAAAAGCTATTTGCACACCATTATTTACAATAGCCTAAAGTTGGAAACCACTCTACAGTTGACCCTTGAACAACACAAATTTAAACTATACAGGTCCACTTATATGTGGTTTTTAAAAAGCTTACACTTAAAAAAATTCTCCTCTGCTGTTATACTTCTTATATTAGTAATTCCTCCCTTGCCTAGTTAAGAAGCTGTAATACTCCTAAGGAAAAACTTTTTTTTTTTTTAAATATATTTTATTGATTTTTTACAGAGAGGAAGGGAGAGAGATAGAGAGTTAGAAACATCGATGAGAGAGAACCATCGATCAGCTGCCTCCTGCACATCTCCTACGGGGGATGTGCCCGCAACCCAGGTATATGCCCTTGACCGGAATCGAACCTGGGACCTTTCAGTCCGCAGGCCGACGCTCTATCCACTGAGCCAAACCGGTTTCGGCATGAGGAAAAACTTTTTAAAAATCCTGGCTGGATTTAAGAATACCTAGAGCTTAATTGATTTTTATTTTCTTAGAATTTTGGGAAGCTCAGATCTCCCTGTCTTATGTTCCTATAACACTTGCTATTGTAATATTTATCTTACCCTACTGTAGTTCCTCATTTTCTTCCCTGCTATAGGTTTGTAAGGTCAGGATGTCTTGTCCCCTGCTACATGCACAACCCTAGCACCACTGGCTTGGGTTAAGATAGCCACTCAATAATTATAGAATCTTTAATAAGTTATAATAATTAGAATCCAAACAAGCATTACTACCAAAAATATAGTTATCAGATTAAATGTTTTAACATTATTTACATCAGAATATATTAGCAGAAAACAAGGAGTTAAATTTACTTAGCCTCAAACATTTAAAATATAAGTGCCATGGAAGCAATGATTACTACTAGAAATCTTAGACTGACAGAGCAATCTTCCAGAGGTATAGCCAAATGTTAGAAAAGAAATTAAATAATAAATGAATGTTTATGCTTTTTAGATAAATTTCTGGTATTCGAGAATAACTACATTTATTCAAAAAATGTGTTCTGGAAAGGTTATATAACACTTTCAAACTGTAAACAAAAAAACTATCTGATTAGAATAAATCCAACTTCAAGTATATCTACAAATATATATATACATACACATACATATCTTTTAAATATATTTTTATTGATTTCAGAAAGGAAGGGAGAGGGAGATAGAAACATCAATGATGAGAGAGAATCATTGATCAGCTGCCTCCTGGGGATCGAGCCCGCAACCCGGGCGTGTGTCCTTGACCGGCATAGAACCCGGGACCCTTCAGTCTGCAGGCTGACGCTCTATCCACTGAGCCAAACCAGCTAGGGCAAACTTCAAGTATATTTGAAAAATAAAAATCCCTCTTTGTAATGATGATGCTCTCACACTAGTCTGTATTATATATTTAGACTTCTGAATATTAGATTTTCCTAAGTGGGGAATAGTCCTACTAACTTAGTCATATCAAAATGCTAAGAAGTTCAGCACAACTCTAAGGTCAAATTAACTTTTACTTTTTGAAAATATTATATATCTAAGTAGTAAATATAATGTTATTAATCTAGGTTTTTCCATATACCAGGAAATAAAAAATACTTACTATTATTTTCTTACAGTCCTTTCCTCTGCATAGTTCTGTATAGGTGGAGTACTGCACATATATAATCCAGCTTCCAACAAAAACTGCCAACCAGGAAAAGAAAAGGTATTTCATCCGCACATATGAGAAACGAGCCTGTGAATAAAAGAGCACATAACAATTATTCATTCAGCACCGAGTCAGCACTCACTGTCTAGAACATGATTTCCCCCCCTTTCTTGAAAGAACTCAATATATATTCTAGGCTTTCATATGGCAATTCTCCTAGAACAAAGTGTACTTTCACTGAGTTCAAATAGTACTGGTCTTCGAAAGAAAGCTCCTTGGTCCTGCCAACAAAAAGGGAAACAAAATACCCTTTAAAATGTATAACCTTTCAAATACCACCAACATTGAAAGCTACTTATTAAGCACAAGCACGTGCCCCATGCTACCCTGGGCACCCTGTAAGGTCAGGTAGAGAGAGACACGATTCCTATCTACTACAAATTTACTGAAGACTGTTTCAAATAAGAATCTTAAAGATCTTTATGGCTAATCAAGATAAAAATAATTGTGTTTTTTAAACATAAGAACAAGAAATTTGGCTAGTTGTCTAATCCCTCACAGTGGTGTATAACCAGAATAAGAAAATAAACTCCTATTTCCCTATTGTATTCACTAAGGCCTTATGTTCCTTCTTTTTAAACAGCCAAATGCTTCCCCTCATAGATATTCTGGAAAGTTGAGAATGCTACAACTGTTAAAGGAGAAATGACTGGAGAAGAAAGGTTAAGACATATAAAGGATACCTTACTCCTTTACAAGGTAATTTGTAAAGGTGCACAGTAGGATCCTCTTTGCATTATTTTGCTTGAGTGCTTTGGTATCTAATTGCAATTTGGGCCAGTGGCACCTTTTCTCCATCAACCTGTTAACAAAAGATTGGTGCCACCAATCTAATGTCAATAGGTGGCCTCATCTGGGGTGTCGTAAAAAGAGAAACTTTATTCAGGTGAACAGTGTTTACAAAAAAAAGGAAACACAGCAACCAGTGGAAATTGGAAAGTACACGCTCTCCTCTCCACAAAGGGGAGGCTGGCTTATATAGACAATGTGCTTGCCCTGGTTCTAGATTGGTCCATTTTTATGCAAATAAGAAATCTAGAGAAACCAAGATGGCGGCATAGGTAAATACCGGAGTTTGCTGCCTCGCACAACCACTTCAAAAATACAACTAAAAGACGGAACGGACATCACCCAGAATCACAGGAAGGCTGGCTGAGTGGAAATTCTACAACTAGAAGGAAAGAGAAAAGCATACCGAGACTCAGAGGAGGTGCGGTGCGGAAGTAAAATACTAAGGTACAGAGGCGCACGCGGAGCAGGCTGGCGGCTGAGGGCGCGGTTGTCTTTTTCAATCGGGAGGGAGTCTCAGGCTCTGAGCTCCAGTTCTGGGCGAGTCTCTGGGGACCTAGACTCATACGGGAGAAGCAGGACTGTCTGGCATCGGTCGGAACTCGAGGGCAGCTTTCTCTCGGAGGTACTTGCAGCAATTGCTGGGACACTGAGAAGCGGGGCCTCTGAAGGCAGGACTGAGAGCAGCCATAACTGCTCGCTCCGCCCGCCCTGTTGATCTCTTGGGACCCGCCCCGCCCCGCCCAAGCCTTGCATGGAGGCGTTTGCTGGATAGCCTCAGGCAGAGGCTAGATTATCACCTCTCTAGAGCTCCAGGACAGAAGTTCTCCCACTGCAGACAGAGCTGATTCTCACAGCCAATTGGCCTGGAGGCCAATCCCTCTCAGTGTTACTTACAACAATCAAGGCTTAACTACAACAAGACTGTGCA
>NW_005370176.1:1197837-1219381 GCF_000412655.1 Myotis brandtii
AATCAAGGGAATAAATAATCTGATGAACAGGATGAACTGGTGATTGTAATAGAATCAGGGACATAGAAAGGGAATGGACTGGCTATTCTTGGGGGGAAAGGAGTGTGGGGGTGAGGGAAGAGATTGGACAATAATCGCGCACCTATGGATGAGGACAGTAGGTGGGGAGTGAGGGCGGAGGGTGGGGTGGGAACTGGGTGGAGGGGAGTTATGGGGGGAAAAAAGAGGAACAAGTGTAATAATCTGAACAATATTTAATTAAAAAAAATGCACACACACACAAAAAAAGAAATCTAAATGTGTAGCTTGATTGGTACAAATAGTACTGTTCTGATTGCTTGGAATCTTAAGTCCTGATTGGTTAGTATGAAACTGCTCTGATTGGTCAGTAAAGATGCAAATGAAGATACAGCTGTGCAGCTCCAATTGGATGTGGCAGGTCTCAGCCTGTTGGTTGAAATACGATTCCAGGAACTTCTTTATAAGGTACAGCTCATGCAGCAGAAACTCAGTGCAAGAGGCTAGCAGCTCAGTCTGAGGCTTTTCCCTCATATGCGTAAGAGGCCTCTATAAACAATGGGTGCTAGACTCCGATTATAAATTTGGGCCCAGTTAATGACAAGGAGTCTTTTTTGACAAGTATATTCTTTCTTGGGATCACCAAAACCACACATCAAACAGTTTAATCTTCAAGTGTCAGTTGGTCAAGATAATTTGACATTTCTTTTTTGAGTCTGGAGCTGCAATGGTCTGGTTTTATAAACAGTAGAATTTAGGACTATGGAGAGAATTGAGCAGAATAAATTAAAGATATGTAAACAAACAACAAAAGCTAGTTTTTCTTTTAAAATCACAAGCCAGTTTCTCACACTGGGCAACAGTAGGATACTGTGAGTACTGTGAGCATACAATGAAAGCAGAACGAGATGAAAGAGAAATAAAAGTGCACCTGCAGAAGACAATGAGTGCAAAGGAAAAAGAGACTCAGGAAATACTGAATTCAGTTGGCCCTATTTATGGTTTAGATATCAGTCTTTGTTAGGTTAACAGATGGTGAATCCCATTACCAAAAAGCTTAAGTACAACAAATTCACAGTTAAATAATAGGGATATAAGCTTTATTATTTTAATTTTATTAAGATACAAAAAAAATGCATTTTAATGCAAGGTATTTTGTATACTCTAAATGAATCCAGTAAACAGAAAATTCAGACAATTCCAAATTAAAATCACATAAATGACAATGGGAGTATATACCAAGGGGTTTGTTTGAAAGACATTTAATTAATGCCCTAATTAGAGGTCTGGTCATCAGAAAGAAATAGATACATAATACGTGATGAGGCTTAAATATGATTAAATGACATAATACCTATATAACATAAGTTCATTCCTAGGCACATAAAAATATTCAACAAATGCTAGCTAAGTCAATATGCAAGGCACTAAGCAAAAAGCCAATAATACTGTCTTGCTGATTTGATCACCACCTTCTTTTTGGAACTTGCCAAGAAGAAAATTGAATCTGAATCTGATGAAGCCTTTAGCTCCAACTACCAGTTTACAGGAAATACAGGAGACAGAGGAGCATAAGTGAAGTTTAAGTGACACTATTAGGATACAATCAGCAAACTCCAGGCTGTGGGAAACGCTGTAACACACAACCCAGTTTCTTTAAGAAATAAATTACAAGGGGGGAAATAAAGAGAGGATGGGAAAAACTAAAGATTAAAAAATATTTAAGAAATAAATAAAATAATCACATTATGCACATCTTTTTGAGTCCTGATTCAAATGAAAATATGTGGGGGAAAATGACATTTATGAAATAATTAAAAATTCGAACACTGACAGGATACTTGGTGGTATTAAGGGATTATTTTAATACTTTAGGTATGATAAGGGTCTGTGGTAATGTTTAAAGAAAAGAGCTCTAATATTTTAGAGATAGATATTGAAATATTTATCAAAAAATTGATATACCTGAAATTTGCTTCAAAATAATATGGGAAGGGAAAAGTATGGGGAGTATGGTTGAAATAAGATTGGCCATGAGTCGATAATTGTTCAAGCTGGGTGATGGGTACATGCCTTCTTTTGTATATGTTTTTCTCTACTGATTTAAAATTTTTTATATTGTACAATAAGACATACTGCCACTCCAGGACACCACCTTCCCACGCATTCATTCAGCAACCATTTCTTGATTGTCTACCATGGGCCAGGCACTTTCAGCACATCTCCAGTGAGGGCCAAACACATAATAAACTTACCATACAAGTACCCTTTAAATAGTTAAAAGTGTAACGCGAAGGACCACAGCATGGCATAATTTTACTTTGAGAAGTCCAATCTTATATTAGGTTAATATTTTACATGATTTATTTGAGACAGGATTAAAACAAGATTAATCTTGATTCATTTAGTAAAACAACCAGGAAAGATATGACACTATTTTCTTTTTTCCCTCTCCTTGCTCCACAGTAGGAATAAGTCACTGAGTAAAGAAAAACAACACAGACCCTACTGCTGAGTAGGGTTCTCGCCCAGTTCAAGATTTGGGCCTATCTTTCCTTCTTCTGGACACCCACCTCAAAAAGTCTAGTGATGTCCACTGCCCTATAGATTTTCCATCAATAATTATTTAGGTTTTTGTACAAATGTTCAATAAAACCCATAGAATTCTTTCTAATGCACAGTATGCTTAATGGATGTTGAAGCTAAGAGTTGTATATTTCTCCCGCCTGCATATCCAATTTACTAAATTGAAGTCATTTTGCTTTTCTATATAACTCAAATAGCTACATTTTAAATTTTCTCTGGCATATGTTTAAACTGAAAAACATCCTGTGAACTGGCTTGCCCGCTGAGTGCTCGCCATGATACAGAATGCCAAAAAATTTGGAGAGGAAGTTAGATTTAATGACATTCCCAGCAGGGTACTGGGCATCACCTGTTGTAGACATAATGACAAAAGGAGTGAAACACATTTTTATTCCAGCATGCCATGAAAAATAAAAGATTTTGGTGTAACACAAAATAGTACAAGGACCTTCATGTGTCCTCTAATATCTACAGATCTTGCTACTTCCTATTTAAAATAACGACTGAAGAAAAACAACCACAAGTGACTTGTATAGCTATTAACTAATTTTATGCCCTGTGTGGCACTCACTGAAATGTTTCCAATGAAATGTTCTGTACCAATGATCTAGACAATCTGGTCTTTAAGAAATGTAGTTATTGTTTCTGACCTTTTTATTTATGTTGAACAATCCAAAATATTGCCTAGCAGCATTTCTATTCTGCTGATTTTGTGCCTCGCTACTAATGTTACACTGCTTTATTCCAAATTATGATCCTGAAAAGCATGATAAGAATTTTAGTAAATATACCAGGGCAGTGATTCTCAACTGGAGTCAATGCTGTCTCCTAGGGAACTCCTGGCAAAGTCTGGAGATAATGTTTGTTTCACAGCTGGGGAGTGCTACTAGAATCTTACAGATACAGGACAGAGATGCTGCTAAACATCCTACAATGCAAGAATTATCTGGCCCTTGTATCATGGTTATATGATAAAACAAAAATTATGGGATTGAAAGAATCAAATTTATATGACCATTATTTTATTTTAAACTAGAGGCCTGGTGCACGACATTCATGCACTGGGGGTAGGGGGGAAGGTCTTTTAGCAGTCTGGGAGCCCTCGGGGGATGTCTGACTGACAGCTTAGGAGCGGACCTAAACCCCAGTTGGACATCCTTAGCGCTGCCTGTGGGAGTGCACTGACCACCAGGGGGCAGCTCCTGCATTGAGCGTCTGCCCCTTGGTGGTCAGTGCATGACATAGTGACCGGTCGTTCTGCCGTTTGGTCGATTTGAATATTATCTAGGATTAGTATTTAAAGCATAAACTACTGCTAATTATAAACATCTGGAAATAATAATTAGAAGCAGTTCTTTATAACCATAGTAAATAAGTAGCAATATCTTATTATAAATAAAGAAAAATCACAGAAAAGATATAAATGATGATTCATACTTTTTTTTAACCAATTCTACTGTAAAGAACAGTAACACTTCTTTTTTTATTCATTTAATCTCATTGTGATAACTTTTTAATTTCAAAATAAATCTGAAAACCTTTGATTTTGTTAAATAATTTTACATTAAGTTTAAAAAATAGGCATAAAGAGACAACACATCAAAATTTAGCCATTTAAGACTATTATTTATCTATTTCATATTCAACGACCAGTCACTATGACGCGCACTGACCACCAGGAGGCAGACGCTCAATGCACGAGCTGCCCCCTGGTAGTCAGTGTGCTCCCACAGGGGGAGCACCGCTGGCTAACTGGGATGAGCAGCTGCTCCCGCTGTGAACCCCGGGCCAACAGACAGGAACCCGAGCTGCGATCTTCCCCTCCTCACCCCAGGCTCCTCCTCCTCGTTCCCTGCCGCCTCCTCCGGATGCCCACAGGCCGCTGCTGCTGGGCTCACGGAGCTGACCCCAGAGGCTGGGAGGTGGGTTCATGGCTGCCGCCTCTCAGTGCTATTGTCCTTGGGCCTGGCCTGACCGGGTCCCCTGGAGAGGCGAGTGCTCCGGCTCCAAGGCAGATGCCAGACCAGGGAGCAGCCGCTCACAGGGCGGGTCCACAGCCGCTCGGCTGACCCGGATGAGTGGCGCTCCCACAGTGGGCTAATCCCCGCAGGCCACGCCCCCCACCAGTGCATGAATCTCATGCACGGGGCCTCTAGTAAACATATGAAGAACAAAATCCCATTTATTCTACCCCTAAATACTCCCTACATGGATGTTCTTAATTTTAGATATTCTAAAAGAAAAATATCTATCATATCTCTACCTTTACCCACAAATAGTTTATTTAACATATTTAGTGGACTTAAACACTCAAGAAACACAGTTGATAAGATTAACACTTGCTAAACTCAAATACAATCATTTCATCATTCATCATTTCACAGAAAAAGCAGAGAGACATGTTTGTCCATTTTATTCAAATTTTTAAATTACTAGTTATTTCTTTTTTTAAATATTTTTTTATTGATTTCAGAGAGGAAGGGAAAGGGAGAGTGAGATAGAAACATCACTGATGAGACAGAATCATTGATTGGCTGACTCCCACATGCCCCCTATTGGGGATCGAGCCCGCAACCTGGGCATGTGCCCCCGACCAGAATCGAACCCAGGACTCTTCAGTCCACAGGCCGACTCTCTATCCACTGAGCCAAACCAGCTAGGGCTTACCCGTAATTTCTTATTTTTATATTGACAACATTACTGTAGCTAGCTGACTTTTACAATATATTTACAAGTAATGTGACTGCAAAGACTAGAGCTAAAATTATGGACACATATCCCTGAATATGACATTACCCATTTATTTAAATAAAGTCTAGGTATTTATAGCAATAATAATTTTGAAAACTGTGCTAGCTATAAAAAACTCAGAAATATGAAGAAAGTATTTAATAGGTTAAATATTTACTGTACATCACAACACATGCTGATAAACTTTATCTGGAATGGATCCTATCTGCAATAAAAAGTGCCTCTCACTGCTAGTTGGAGGGCTACTGGAAAACCATTACAAGAATATCTAAATGTACCAAAGGCATTATTGTCTACTGGTCAGAGTTTTAGCATTCTTCACCTTTCTAACAGGTAAATTTTCACATTTATAGGAAGAATCCTAGTTGTTTTCTGATCTAAATTCTATAGGTTTTATTTGCATGAGCATATTATCTGTTTTGATTTTATTGAAAGTCTAGAATTAAAATTCCAAGAAACATAATTTTCAGATTTCATCTGAATCCTGGTTCATATTTCTTATGCTTAGAGATTGACTGCATCAAAAATGCAAGGACACCTGGAGAATTACTAGTTGTCTGAGGTGATCCTTAAGCCTGTGGCTAGCTAGTTTCAACAGTAATTACTATTTCACTGTAGTGTCAAAGTATGCAAAAATGCTCATGGTATAGCAGTGGGATCATGGATGATTTCTATTTTCTTCTCTGATACACAGGATTTCTATAATGTTTATGTACTACTTTTTTAAAAAATCCTCACCTGAGGATATTTTTCTATTGATTTTTTGGGAGAGTGGAAGAGAGAGGGAAAGACAGAGAGAAATATTGATGTGAGAGAAACACATCAAGTCATTGCCTCCTGCACATGCCCTGACTGACCAGGGCCCAGGTCAGGGAGGAGCCTGCAATGGAGGTTCGTGTCCTTGACAGGAATCGAACCCAGGACCCTCAGTCCAATGCTCTATCCACTGACCCAAACAGCTAGGGCTGTACTACTTTTTAAAAAAATCTTTATTGTTGAAAGCATTACATATGCCCCCCCTGACTTTGTCCCTCATTGACCCCTCCAGCCCACCACCACCACCCTGTACTACTTTTTAATCAGAAAAAAATGACATTTGTATACAGTTGCTTAGCTTATCTATTTAAAAATATGTCTCTGGAATCTAGAAGTCTCCTGGTTGCTTTTTTTTTTTAATATATTTTTTTATTGATTTCCGAGAGGAAAGGAGAGACAGAGAAAGACAGAAGCATCAATGATAAGAGAGAATCATTGATTGGCTGCCTCCTGCACACCCACTACTGGGGATCAAGTCTACAACCCCAGCATGTGCCCTCACCAGGAATCGAACTGTGACCTTCTGGTTCATAGATCGGTGCTCAACCACTGAGCCACACCAGCCGGGCCTGGTTGCTTTTTAAAAACTTTTACTGTAAAATGTATCATTCATATAGAATTATTTTAAATACGTAAGTATAACTTAAATTATAATTAGAAAGCAAATAACCATGTAACTAGTACTTGGTTAAGAAGTAAAATTTTTCTAGTGCCTTCACCGACCCCCATGTACCTTTTGCCAATACAGGGTTAATTTTAACATGCTCCAAACTTCTATGACAATCATTTGTGTGCTTTTCAGAGTAGTTTATTCACTGATCATGTCTGTCTAAAATGTGTGATAGTGATTGCTCTTGAACTTTGTAGAAGAGAAGCACACACCATATATTCTATTGACTAGCATCTTTCAGCATTATATTGTGAGAGTCATCCAAACTGATGCAAACAGCTATAGTTTGTTCACTTTCTTTGCTGTGGAGTATTCTACTGTTTTTTATTAAGCAATTTACTTCATACAATCAGTACATAAATTTTAAAATGCACACATTTCTCTTCAAGTTCTGTCAAAAAACTCATAATATGGAGCCACAATCTATGCTTGGCTCTGTGTGTCTCATATATTCATTCCAAATACTGTTCCTGGAAATTATGGACTCAAAGTCTCAGAAAGAGACAATAAGAACATATAGTTCAACCATATGCTGACGTGATATGAGACTTAGAATGATTCAACCGTTTTGGGCCCTAAGTCGGTTGTGCCAGGAGGAAGTGTAAAGGCATTACATGGGAAATGTCACAGAATTCCCTGGGGGTATGTGTGCAACCTCAGTTCTTAGCCAATGAGGAAATGACTTTTCCCATCAAAGTTGAAGTCCGTAATCCTCACTTTGCTGCTGTTTTAGAGAACACAGTCCAGGCACATGTTTCAGAGAGCTGCAAAGCCTAGAAAACAGATCAAAGCATCCTAGGATTAAAAGAGAAGGTACACAGAAGGCTTCTAATGAACAAGTAGACAGCCAGAGTTTTACAGAGCATGTGAGAGGCAGGTGTAGCCTCTATTAGCACTCTACTTGAAAAGAACATTCGCATTTGCAGCAGCAAATGAAAACTACTGGGCTATCGGGTCCTTCAACATCCCAGTGCACAAGAACAGGGGTTAAGAAAACTAAGTGTTCCAATTTTCTATGCTGTATAACAAACTCTCCCAAAACATAGTGGCTTACAACAACAATTTATGTCTTTCATGGTTCTGAGGGTTGATTTGACTCAGCTGGTCAGTTTTCTCATGTTTTTCATGCATTGGTGAGTGGGGCTGGAGTCATGTGATGAAGGACCGACTGGGTTGGACTTGCAGATGGCTTCTTCATTCACATGTCCAACCTCTCAGCTGGAATGCCTGGAACAGCTTCATGTGGCTAGCCATAGTTCTTCAGCGAATGGTGCTCAGGGAAGTCAGGCTTCTTACACCATTGCTGACTTCCCACTGACTAAGGTGGAAGCTGCGTCATTTCTGCCACACTCTTTTAAAAATATTTTTTATTGGTTGAGTTTAGAGAGAGGAAAGTAGGGAGAGAAAAACCTTGATTTGTTGTTCCACTTATTTATGCATTCATTGGTTGACTCTTGTATGTGCCCTGACTGGGGATGGAACCTACAACCTTGGTGTGTCAGAACGGTGCTCTAACCAACTGAGCTACTCGGCCAGTGCTCTGCCACACTCTTGGTTCCGTGGGAACACATCAGATTGAGTGCTGGGGGCACTACATAAGGGTGTGAATACCAGGCAGCATGGACCACTGAGGGGTTGTCTTTGGCGAAGAGCTATCACTCTAAGATAGGACCAGCAAAGCAGGTTCTAGGAGTGAGGAGAAAAGAACATAAGCAATTTTCTTGGTCATTCTGATTAAGGATTCTTTCTTCTTCTTTAGTGGGGAAGAACTGGAAATTAAAATTAAAATCATTAATAGTATGCGTTTATATTTAAAGATGACTGAATATATTTCACATTCCATATTATGGGCTCAGTAACTATCCGCAAATCTTTAGTTTATACACACAAAGTTCCAAGTTAAAAAGCTACTTGAGATGTGGTTATAGTTATGTTTCTGAATAAGATTCACATCATCATATTATTTCAGGCAAGATCCTGGCACCCAGAATGGCAAGTTAGGTGTTCATTTTCTCCTTTTAGTTGGCCAGAGGCATTATACTGGGTCTAAAACTTACTAAAACATACAATAGTCACATGCAAATCTTATATGGGAATCCTAGCTGGCACTTAAGTTCACTAACAATTCACTTACTAAAAATAAAGTTTAGCTACGTTTTTACCTAAACTGAGATTAAAAAGCCTGGGCCCTTTAAACTTCAGGTTCTAAAGCATATTTTAGGGAAAATATATTTGGAATAGCAACTTATAAGGTTGTACAACCTAATTGATATAATAATTTTCAACACAGTTGAATCTTGGAGTATCCAGAAGCTAACTGATTATAATTTAAACTTGATATGTGTAAAGGGACTTTTAAAAAGAAATTAATCTTAGTTAATATTCTGTGAGGTTATTGAAGGAGCTAATGGGTTCTGAAGCTTCCTTTCCCTGTATTCATTTGTGTGACTTCTAGACACAGTGGCATGTAAGTGTTGAAATCTAACCTCCTTCTGATACAGGAGCAAAGAAGATGTGTATATTCAAATACTGGGGTGGCTAAAGAAGGGGTGGGGGAGGTTGTTCACCTCTATGTAACAACATTCTGCCTTTGTGTCACTGAAAGACTGTGGTTGCTCAGGAAATGTGATTGGAAAGGAGCCACTGTTCCTAAGACCTGAGAGTCAGGGTGGGGATACTGCCCCCATTGGTGGGTACCCTGCCACAGAGCTCTAGGAGCCCTAGAACAGAACAACTTTAATTTACGACTACGGCAGGTTGGGAAGTGTCCATTAAACAGCTATCTCTAAAGGTAAACTCTTAATTTATTAAGCAATTAAAACCTAAGTGACATGTAAAATGGTAACTATAATAGAGTTAGAACCCAGAATTAGAATCCGTGGACCCAGATTCTATTTTTTTCCCATCAAAGTACTTTAATATCAGCAAACAGTACATGCTCAGTGTAGGGAAAAGATAGACAATAGAGTGTTATGTAATTTTATAAGATAAATGAGTTCTGGGAATATAATGCACAGCATAGCTAACAATAGTGTCCTGTATATTTGAAAGTTGCTATGAGAGTAAATGTCAAAAGTCCTCATCGCAAGAAAGAAATTTATAACTATGTGAGTGATGGATGTTAACTAAACTTACCGAGGTAATCATTTCATAATATATATAAGGGTGTCCCAAAATTCACGCAAGAAGTAATTTTGATAGAAAACACAGGTTTATAATTAAAAATTGTAAATTTTTATTGATTCATAAAGTATACAGTATAGGGTTATGTATGGAATAGCATGTCAGGTAAATGGCCTCCACGGCTTTGCTAGCACATACGCACTCTTTTGTTGAAATTTTCCATGACTGTTTTGCATAAATGTGGCTGAATTTCGTTGATACAGTGCTCAATTTCCTCCTTCAAGGCATGGGTGCTCGTGGGCTTGTTGGCATAAACCTTAGACTTCAAAAAACCCCAAAGAAAAAAGTCCAACGGCGTTAAATCACATGATCTGGGCGGCCAATTCTGATCATGACCAGGAAATGACTCATGCAGTAATTGAATTGTTTCTCGGGCTGTATGGCATGTGGCACCATCTTGTTGAAACCACATGTCGTCCACATCCATATCTTGCAATTTAGGCACAAAAAACTGGATTATCATGTCGAGATAGCGAGCACCATTAAATTCAAATCTTGCGTGAATTTTGGGACACCCTTTACATATATCAAATCATATTGTACACCTAAAAATAATAAAATGTTATATATCGCCCAGCCAGTGTGGGTCAGTGGTTGAGCAATGACCCATGCACCAGGAGGTCACCAGTCAGATTCCAGGTGAGGGCACATGGCCCAGTTTTGGGCTCGATCCCCAGTAGGGAGTGTGCAGGAGGCAGCCTATGGATGTTGATGCATACATGTTTCTATCTCTCCCTCTCCCTTTCCCTCTCTCTAAAAAATCAATAAAAACATATTTAAAAAAATAAAATGTTATATATCAATTATATCTCAATAAAAAACAAGACAAAAAAGAATTATGTAAATAAATGATGCAGTGTGGTATATTTTTTCTAGTTGTTTTCCATTAATGTAAGTATGTAAAATACATTATCTTTTAAGAAAAATAATTGGGATCATATGATAAATATAATTTATCTCCTTTTTTCCACTTAACATACTATAAACATGTTCCTAAGCCAGTGGTCGGCAAACTAATTAGTCAACAGCGCCAAATATCAACAGTACAATGACTGAAATTTCTTTTGAGAGCCAAATTTTTTAAACTTAAACTATATAGGTAGGTACATTGTTATTAACTTAATTAGGGTACTCCTAAGCTGGCCTTTGCTAAAAACATCCTAAATCAGATTGAGGTATGTTCACTGAGGTCGACCCCTTCCAACTCTCCCATCCACACTCGTCTTGTATACTTGTTTTGTCTATCTCCTTTCTGAAAACCGACTTCTGCGCATAGGCCACGAAGTTTCAATCGCACTGTACGTGTGCGCCCGCACGTGGTATTTTGTGGAAGAGCCACACTCAAGGGGCCAAAGAGCCGCATGTGGCTCGCGAGCCACGGTTTGCCGACCACTGTCCTAAGCTAATAGTCTTGATATTTAAAAAACATATTTAATAGATGTATAACACTTAACAGTATGGGTGTACCATAAATTATTTAACCCTAGCTCTTCTGTTGCACATTTTTATTATCCTATCTAATAAAGAGGCAATATGCAAATTGACCACCACTCCAACACACAAGATGGCCGCTCCCACGTGGACACAAGATGGCCAGCAGGGGAGGGCAGTTGTGGGCAATCAGGCCAGCAGGGGAGGGCAGTTGGGGGGGACCAGGCCTGAAAGAGAGGGCAGTGGGGGGCGATCAGGCCTGCAGGGGAGGGCAGTTGGGGGGGACCAGGCCTGCAGGGGAGGGCAGTTAGGGGTGACCAGGCCTGCAGGGGAGGACAGTTAGGGGCGACCAGGCCTGCAGGGGAGGGCATGTTTGGGGGCAATTGGGCCAGCAGGGGAGCAGTTAGGCATATATCAGGCTGGCAGGCAGAAGCAGTTAGGGGCAATCAGGTTGGCAGGCAGGCGAGCAGTTGAGTGCCAGCAGTCCTGGATTATGAGAGGGATCCCAGATTGGAGAGGGTGCAGGCTGGGCTGAGGGACACCCCCCCCTCCCATGCATGAATTTCATGCACTGGGCCTCTAGTTTCCAATATTGTGCTATAATAATACTAACAACAACACTATTAATGAGAGCTGATATTTATTAGTGCAACTTGGTACCAATTGTTATAAGCACTTTCTACACATACATTTATTTAACCTTCATAAAAAAATCTATGATCTAATGTAGTAAATTGGTCAGGGTTGAAAAACTATATAGCCCATGAGCCAAATCCAGATTGCCACCTGGTTTTGTAAATACAGTTTTACTGGGACACAGCCATTCCATTCGCTGATGTAGTGTCTGAAGTTGGTTTCATGCTATAACAGAGCCGAGTGGCTGCAACAGAGACCGGATGGTGGGTATAGCCAAAAATATGTTGAACCTTGGTTTATAAATATTCATTCCTTCCCCCCTGACTCACTGTGTTGGCCATGTGACTGCTCTGGACAATGTTTGTTAGTAGATCTGATGCAATGAAAAATATACAATTGGACTTGACTTCTTGCACTTCAGACACTATTTGGGGAAGAACAAGTCCCTGGTAGTGTACTGATCTCAGGAGAATAAGTGACACTATAGTCCACCTGAACCAAACCCATGACCTAGAGCAGTGATGGCGAACCTTTTGAGCTCGGTGTGTCAGCATTTTGAAAAACCCTAACTTAACTCTGGTGCCGTGTCACATATAGAAATTTTTTGATATCTGCAACCATAGTAAAACAAAGATTTATATTTTTGATATTTATTTTATATATTTAAATGCCATTTAACAAAGAAAAATCAACCAAAAAAATGAGTTTGCGTGTCACCTCTGACACGCGTGTCATAGGTTCGCCATCACTGATCTAGAGCCATGCCCACCTTAGAAAAGCTGAATCCCAGCTGACCTGTAGATGTATGAGTAAGAAATAAATGCTCATTGTATATCTCTGAGTTTTGGGGCAATTTGTTATACAGCATTGCTGTGGTGGCTAATGGATACTGGAGGGGATTATTATTATCTCTGTAGAAGAACTCTATGAGTAGGGAACTATTCTTCATTTTACAGATGGAAAAACTGATACACATACAGAAGTTAAGCAAGGCTTTCCTAGCAATAATTAGGAGAACCAGGGTTTGGATTGAGGCAATCTGGCTTCGGAGCTTATACTAGCTCTACTCTACTGCCTACTATATTAAATATATAAATATTTGCCTGAGTATTTGATTGTTTCTTCAGGAGATATTTTAGTGAATAAAATTTCTAGGTCAAAAGGTACACAGCTTTAAAAGATGTATGGTATATATTGTTACAGTGCTTTCCAAAAAGCTTGCAACAATTAACATTCACTGGTTTTTTAAATGTACTTTTTAAAAACCTTCTCCAGCATACAATGTTATAGGCAATTACAATTTTAGTTTCATTTCTTTGACAGTGGCCTTGGCTTTTTATATACTCTTTGAATCTTTAGCACTTGATTTGGCAAACGCCCTAATATACCTAGACTAGTGAGAACTGAATAGAGCGGATGAATAATAACCTCAAGATTTCTTTCTTTAAAATAATTTTTTTTAACTTATTGATTTGAGAGAGAGAATAAGAGAGGGAAGGATTTTAGTTTCATTTCTTTGACAGTGGCCTTGGCTTTTTATATACTCTTTGAATCTTTAGCACTTGATTTGGCAAACGCCCTAATATACCTAGACTAGTGAGAACTGAATAGAGCGGATGAATAATAACCTCAAGATTTCTTTCTTTAAAATAATTTTTTTTAACTTATTGATTTGAGAGAGAGAATAAGAGAGGGAAGGAGGAAGGGGGGGATTCATGTTGATGTGTCCTGACCAGGGATCGAACCTGCAACCTTGGCATATTGGGACAACACTCTAAGCAACTGCATACCTGGCCAGGGAAATGTCAGAGTTTCTAAAGTGCAGAATATCATGGATGCATCTAGACAATTTATTTCAAAGTGATTACAGGATGCAGGAGAGCTAGTCAAATTTTAAAGTACCCCCCAATGCAGAGATGGCCTCCATCAAATTCAGATATCGTAAGAGTTATTGTGGTTGATTACTTTAGGCCTGACCTAGAATAACTGGAAGCACAGAAGAATCTAAGCTTCAGGTTATGTGGGTCCAAGGGATGAGAAATATGGCCTTACACTGCCCAGATCAGTCTCATAAGAGACTAGAGAGGTTACAGAAGCATTCCTCATTAGAGTAAACATCACCGATGTCTAACTATCCTCTTTTCAGTTTATTAGTAAAAGGTTAACAGCTGCAGCAGTCTTAAAGTAAATTATTATTTTACAATAGCCTAAAAATCTATTTGGAACGGCAAGATCCTGTTTAGAAAACATTAAAAATCATGCAAACCAGATGGCCATCTCTAATTTTGGAATTTTTCAGACAGGTGCTAATCTAAAATTGTCTCCCCACTTCTTTTAAATTCCAAAGAGAGCTAAAAACAAAACCATGAAATAGCTTCAGAGGCAAATGACAGTTATTTTGATCATAGCACTTTTTATACAGAAGAAAAGGAGCTGACAAAGAAAATGCACTGAACTGAGACGGTCTCTAAATGAAAATGTTTTTGCTGACACTGGAAGAGAGGCACACACTGGCAGTTATTTATTGCAACCCAAGAACTTAGAGAAATAAGGGGCTCTACCTTGCTGGAAGTAATCACCTAAAAATCCTCATGAAAACAAACTAATAGAATTATCTATGGCGTTGAAGAAATAGATATCTTGTAAATTATGTTTGAAGTGACTGTTGCTACCAATCTTTTAAATACAGTAGTCCCCTCTTATCTGTGTTTTCACTTTTTGCTGTTTCACTTACCTGCAGTCAACCACAGCATGAAAACATTAAATGGAAAATTCCAGAAAAAAACAACTCATAAGTTTTCAATTGCAAGCCGTTCTGAGTAGTGATGGAACCTTGTACCACCTCACTCCATCCCGCCCGGGATGTGAATCGTGTCCAGCATCTCATGCGGTCTACGCTCCCCACCCGGTGGTCACTGAGTAGCCATCTAGATGATCAGATCAACGGTCAGGGTATCACAGTGCCTGTGTTCAAGCAGCCCTTATTTTACTTAAAAATGACCCCAAAGTTCAAGAGTAATTATGCTGGCAATTTGGATATGCCAAAGAGAAGCCATAAAGTGCTTCCTTTAAGTGAAAAAGTAGTTCTTGACTTAATAAGGGAAGAAAAAAATCATATGCTGAGGTTGCTAAGATCAAGCATAAGAACAAATCTATCCATGAAATTGTGATGGAAAATAAAATTTGTGCCAGGTTTGCTGTCACAACTCAAAACGGCACATGGTAAATGCTTAGTTAATATGATAAAAGCATTAAATTTGTGGGTGGATATAGGGAGCGGCTATAGGGTTAAGCCTCGGACTGACCTGTTGGCAAAGCCACAAACAAGTCCCAGCTTAGAGGGCACAGCCCTCTTAACATAATTAGGCTTGACCTTATGATGCTCCCTAGATCCTATCTGGGTAGCTAATGGGCTGTGGGAGGTGTAGCAAGTGCTGCCAAAACAAGTGAAACTCACAAGAACATTGTAACTATGGTGACCACTACCTTGTTTACCTCTGGCTATAAAATAAAGGCTCAGCTTGCTGTCTGGGTCTCTCTCTGTGGCCTCAGCCAGGCACAGGAGATCCACCTAGACCAGTGATGGCGAACCTTTTGAGCTCAGCGTGTCAGCATTTTGAAAAACCCTAACTTAACTCTGGTGCCGTGTCACATATAGAAATTTTTTGATATTTGCAACCATAGCAAAACAAAGACTTATATTTTTGATATTTATTTTATATATTTAAATGCCATTTAACAAAGAAAAATCAACCAAAAAAATGAGTTCGTGTGTCACCTCTGACACGTGTGTCATAGGTTCGCCATCACTGACCTAGACCCAGCTTATTCTCATTGTCTGTCTTTTCTACATCCTTCGCCGTGCCCCCCTCAGGCTCACTGAACCCTTGGCTGAGCTGGCCCAGCGCAGGTGGAAGACATGAACAGAAAATGTGGTCCAATGGACAGCAACATGCTTCTCCAGAACGCACTGAACCAATATAAAGACTTCAGCAAGGGATACCCTGAAATGAGTGACACCAAGACATTTACTACAAAGGTTGGTAACAAACTCATGAATAGGTTTAGATTGAAAATATAAAACCTACTGGAGAGAGAGATACAACATTCATCTAACTTTTATTACAGTACTAGAGGCCCGGTGCACGAAATATGTGCACAGGTAAGGTCCCCAGACCTGGCCGGCAATCAGGGTTGATTGGGGCCTTCCGGCTGCCAGCCAGGGCCTTCCTTCATTCCGTGCCACCCCCTGGTGGTCAGCACATGTCATAGCGAGTGGTCAAATTCCCGTTCGGTTGAACTCCCCAGGGGACAATTTGTATATTAGCCTTTTATTATATAGGATATGGTTATAATTGTTCTATTCTAATTAGTGGTTGTTAATTTCTCACTAATCTATACATTAAACTTTATCATAGGTATTAATGTATAGGAAAAAATTAGCATATATAGGATTGGGTACTATCCAAAGTTTTAGGCATCCATTGGGGGTCTTAGAATTTATCCTCTGCTGATAAGGAGGAACTACTTTATGCAACATATACTGTAAGCAGAAAATACCAATGGATTTTAAAAATTACAGTCATGCCCACAGAACAATGTTCAGGTCAATGATGGACCACATGTACAATGATGGTCCCATAAAATTATAGTGGTTGAAAAATTCCTACTGCCTAGTGATGTCGTAGCCGCCCTAACTTTGCAGCACAAAGCATTACTCATATGGGTGTGATGATACTCGCGTACATAAACCTACAACATTACCAGTCATAAAAATGCATAGTGTATACAATTACATACAGTTACATAATATTCGATAATGATCATAAGTGACTATATTACTATGTTGACTATACTTACACTCTTTATTATTATTTTCGAGCACACTTTCTACTTATTGAAAAAAAGTTTGCTGCAAAACTGTGTGCCGTGTTATGCCAGCAGCAGCCTCATACCTCTCATGTTCACTGCATGTCTTGACTGCATCGTTTCCTCTTGTGCTTGATTTAACCTTGTGTTGTTTTGTACAGTAACTGCTGTACAGGTTTGCAGCCAAGAGCAATGGGCTATTCCATAGAGCCTAGGTGCATAGTAGGCTATGACATCTAGATTTGTGTAAGTGCACTTTATGTTTGCACAACGACCAAATAGCCTAACAATGCCTTTCTCAGAACATATCCCTATCACTAAGGGGTGCATGGCTAACTTGACACTATTTTAAATATTTAGTTTTTCTTCCATCATCCACTAATTCCTAAAATTTGTTGTTATTAATAAATGAATCATCATAACACATTACCTGCTAAAAATATTATATCAGAGATTACATCTGCGGTATTAGCAACAGCATAGGAGCATAGGCTGTTCAGAACTAGAAGCAGCACTGCAGCTGAAATCTATCACTTTGTAACTGAGGCTTCAAATGGTTTGGGATTTGTCACACATAATCCAGTTAGTAAGTTCTGTGATCTTAGATAAGTTACTAAACTTCCCTGTGCTTTAGGATCCTTAAAGCCTTTGGTTTTTACCAAAGGCAAAAACACCTATAAAATGCAGATGTTGTGAAAATTTTTAAAAATCATGGACAAAAGAAAAATACTGTATACTTAAAAGTTTCTATTCATGGAAGTATAATAATGTGTATAATATTAACAGTGACACATATATCAGGCATATATATTAAAACAAATTTCCCAGTAGAGATGCACAATGAGAAAAGTGCAAAGATCATTGAAACAGTATGTGGGACCTGGTAGTGTTCTTTCCTCCAAAATAAGTGTCAGGTCTAGCACTTTTGCTCTTTTCACTATACTATGTATGGGTCTCTATCCAGAATCTAAAGACCCCAAACCAGCCTAGCTGTGAAGATAAAGGGCTGAGTTACCTCTATGGAACCTAAATTACGTCTTGTCCTTAATGGTAGTCCCTCCCGGAGAGGTCTGAGAGTCACAGGGAAAGCTCAGCGGAAGTAATAGAAACCATGGGAGTAGCTGCTATCACAGAAAGAAACCTCAGAGGGAGGAAAGGGTTTAGGACTGAGCCCTGGGAATATTCACTATTTAACGGCTGGTCGGAAAAAGAACTGACATAGGAGAGCACGGAGGAGCAGGCAGATTGGGGGAAAAAATGGGAGAATGTTGTAACATGGAAATAACGGAAAGGGTTTCAAGAAGCAGAGAGTAGCCAATGGTTGTCAAATGCTGCTGAGAGGTGACAACGCTGAGAACTGGACTTAGTGACACAGAAGTCCTGTTGTCCTGGACAAGAGCAACTTCATGGGAAAGAAGCCAGATTGGAGCAGGTGAAGAGTAGGGGATGTGAACATAAAGACAACCAAGTAAACATCTCTTAAGAGAAGTTTGACCATGAAGAGGATGAAGGACATAGGGCACTGGCTGGGCTTGAGGCAGAGTTGTTTTTTTGTTTTTGTTTTTGTTTTTTAAAGCTAAGAGAAATTAGCACATATTTACATGTGGCGGGAAGTCAGTAGAGATAGAAAGAGTGAGGTTTTGACAGATTAAGAGCACAAGGTTCCTGGGAAGGTTAGAAGGAAGGGGGTCTGGAGTAGAGATGAAGAGACAGTGGCTCCACTGTTCTCGAGGGAAGAAGAAAAGGACGGTGCACATGTGTGTATCTGAGGGTGGGGAGCTGGGATAATTTCTATCAGGTGACGTTTCTCTGTCTTTGAGAATAAAGGGAGAGAGAAACCTAAAGCAGAAAAATTACGGTAACCCAGATTCATTTCTCCATTTAGCTTTAAATGACAAAACATTTAAAACACGCGGAAAAACATCTGTATAATTGAGAAAGTAATATAAAAAGTAGCTCTGCATCCACCACTATATGTATACAGATGCCAACAGTTTGCCATAGCGATTTAAAACTTTTCGAAGAAGAAATAAAATGTCACAAACAGACCTACACCCTCTTCCCTTACATTCCTCATCTTTCCCTTCTTCCTCAGAGGAAATCATTAACTGGAAATCGGTAGCTATCATTCCCCAGGTGTATTTTTACTACATAAAGTACCAAGTTATGTGTAATACATGGTGCTATGCTTTGTACTGTGAGCCTCAAAGATACAATAAAAGACGCATACCAAAGTGAGCTGCCCAAGAAGACAGGCACATTAAAAGAGCTAGAGTCTGGAAGGGCAGATTCGCAGAGGTTTCTTTGGTGGGGTATACTCTTCTGACGTGAATCCACTTGAGAGGAAAGGGTAGAGTTAATCCTTCCCTACTTCAAGCCTAGAGAGAGTGGGCTTCCACAGAGGAACTGGCTAGCTCAGTGGTTCTCAACCTTCCTAATGCCGCGACCCTTTAATACAGTTCCTCATGTTGTGGTGACCCCCAACCATAAAATTATTTTCGTTGCTACTTCATAACTGTAATTTTGCTACTGTTATGAATCGTAATATAAATATTTGATATGCAGGATGTATTTTCAATGTTACAAATTGAACATAATTAAAGCATAGTGATTAATCACAAAAACAATATGTAATTATATATGTGTTTTCCAGTGGTCTTAGGAGACCCCTGTGAAAGGGTCATTCGACCCCCAAAGGGGTCGCGACCCACAGGTTGGCGACCCACAGGTTGAGAACCGCTGGAGCTCAAAGTATATGCCCAGGAGTCTGAGAAGTGAAGAGTCCCCAGGTGAAAATGTTCTATTAGCTCCAGGTGGCAGAACAGAGAGAGGTCACTCAGACTTCAACAGCTGCAAACTAAGCACTCCCAAAAGGTAGAATCAGGTAGTTTCTTAGCATCTGTTTTTTAATAATTTTAAATGACTTGACTACTAGAGTTAGGAGAAAAAAAATAGGGATGGGTCAATTACTTTAGTTGGAACCTCATTTACAAAAAATTAAGGAATTAATTAGTACATTAGATTTAAGGTTATAAAGCGTGTCAGCATTTCTCGGCCTAGCAGCACATTCCCCTTATACCAGTGGTTCTCAACCTTGGCTGCACATTAGAATCACCTGGGAATCTTTTTAAAATCCTGATTTCTGGGCCTCATCCTCCGGAAATTCTGTTTCTTTGTTATGGGGTGGGGCCACAACATTAGTAACAAAGAAACAGAATTTCCGGAGGATGAGGCCCAGAAATCAGGATTTTAAAAAGATTCCCAGGTGATTCTAATGTGCAGCCAAGGTTGAGAACCACTGCCTTATACAGTGTATGTAACTAAAGCAGGAGTCTTTGTCTTCTTTGTATCAAATAAATCATGAGTGGTCAGGCAAGCCAAATAGTTAAGGGATGGGCAGGACTCCTTCAACATGAATAAGAACCAAAGGCAAGTTCCTTTTTGTTCAAAGTGCTTGTTGATTCAGAGCAAGTACATACTTGGTTTGGCCAAACATTCTTTTTTCAACATGTGGGTGTTTGAAAAATGTATTCAGTGCTTTGCTCTTAAAATTCTCACCTAACCACAAATCCTCTATGCCACAAAGAAATTTAAAGGGCTCTTATTTATTCACCATCAAAACGATAATTTAAGCCCTGGCCACTGTGGCTCAGTTGGTTGAGCATCGTCAATGTACTGAAAGGTAGTAGATTCGGTTCCTGTTCAGGGCGCGTACCCAGGTTGTGGGTTCCATCCTCGGTCGGAGTGTCTGCAGGAGGCCAACCAATCGGTATTTCTCTCTCACATCAATTTCTGTCTGTCTGTCTGTCTCCCTTCCTCTCTCTAAAACAGCGGTTCTCAACCTGTGGGTCTCGACCCCTTTGGCGGTCGAACGACCCTTTCACAGGGGTCGCCTAAGACCATCTTGCATATCAGATATTTACATTACGATTCATAACAGTAGCAACATTACAGTTATGAAGTAGCAACGAAAATAATTTTATGGTTGAGTCACAACATGAGGAACTGTATTTAAAGGGCCAGAAGGTTGAGGACCACTCAATAAAAAATATATCCTTGGGAGAGGATTTTAAAAAATTAAAATAAATTATAATTTTATATTTCTTGAAGTTCAATCTATTCATCTTTTGGATCAGAATCAGCATCCTTAGGGGATGAAGCCTGGGAATGTGCATTTTAAAGCCCCCCATATTTGTCCTGGCCAGTGTACTCAGTGGTTAGAGTGTCAGTCTGTGCACTGAAGGGTCGCGGGTTTGACTCCCGGTCAAGGGCACTGACCTGGTTGTGGGTTCACACCCCCCCCCTCAGCTGTGTCTTTCTCACTTTGATGTTTCTCTCTCCCCTCTCTTCCTTCCTCCCTTCCACTCTCTCTAAAAAAACAATAGAAAAAAATCCTCAAGTGAGGATTAACAACAACAAAAGTTCCCCAGATTGTTCATATTAAATTGAGGGGGAAAGAGTTATCCTATCTAATAAAAGAGAAACATGGTAATTAGCTGTAACTTTGCTACCCTTCCCATTGGCTAATCAGGGCGATATGCAAATTAACTGCCAACCAAGATGGCGGCCGGCAGCCAGGCAGCT
>NW_005370176.1:1221143-1227700 GCF_000412655.1 Myotis brandtii
GGCCCTGCTCTGAGCCCGACCAGGGGCTGCGGGGCAGGCACCTAGGGAATAGGCCTGCCCTTTGCCACCCGGGAGAGGGCCTAAGCCAGCAGGTCGTTATCTCCCGAGGGGTCCCAGACTGTGAGAGGGCACAAGTGGGGCTGAGGGACACCCCCCCGCCCCGCCAGTGCACAAATTTTTGTGCACCGGGCCTCTAGTATATAAATGATCACCTCTCATGAAACCCCTGTCTAGTTATGTAAAATGAGATTACACTGAACAATTATTTTACTAGCAACAGAACTAGGATTAGAATGCATAATAAATGATTTATTAATTAAAATCAGAAACTATTATTAATAAAAGGAATATGCTATAGCTCTTAAAAAGAAGAACCAATAATTTAGTTATTTAAAATTAGATTTCTATTAGGTTTTGTTTCTTTATTTTGAGATAATTATAGAATCATATTTGGTTTTAGAAATAATACAGAGATCCCTTTGCCCAGTTTCCCCAATGGCAACATTTTGTAAAATTATAATATCACAACCATGACAATGAGATTGGTATAATATACTGATTTTACTCCGATTTCCTGTTTTACTTGTTCTCATTTGTGTGTGTTTATGAGAATATATTTAGTCCTATACAATTTTATTATGTATCGGTTGTGTATCCACTATCACAGTCAAGTACACAACAGTTTCATTACCACAAGGGCCCCCTTGTTGCCCTTTATAACCATAACCCCCTCCGTTCCTATCCCCTCCTTCCAGAACAGCCATTAGTTCTCCATTTTTACAGTTTCAAGAATGTTATATAAATGGATTCATACAGTATGTAAATTATTGGAAATATATATATCTATATATCTATATCTATATCTATATCTATATCTATATCTATATATCTCAATGGTTCCTTCCTTTTTATTGCTGGGTAGTATTTCACGGCATGCACCTCAGTTTGTTTAACCATTCATCTATTGAAGGACATCTGGACTGATTCCAGTTTTAGAGCATTACAACTAAAGAGGTTTTTCATTTTATGAAAATAAGTTTTCATTTCTCTGTAATAAATGTCCATGAGTGTGACTGCTGGTCACATGGTAGTTACATGCTTAGTCTTTTAAGGACTGCCAGACTATTTTCCAGAGTGGCTGCACCATTTTACATTCCTACCAGCAATGTATGAGGACCCAGTTTCTCTGCTTCCTCATCAACACTTGGTGTTGCCACTGATTTCAATGTGTTTCAGTCACAACAATGCACACTTTAAAAATGAGTAGTGATGTGTATCAACAAAAAGATACTTACTGGAAAGAGCACTGGATTTAGGATGAGAACATTTCAGTTCTTGCCCCATTCTCAGCACATAGTAACATGGGCGAACTTTAACTTAAAACCACTGCCTTCAGAGGTCAACCTATAGCAAATGTGGCTACCCTGCCTTGTGGAAGAGAAAATATAACTGGAGGGCTAAGGCTAAAAGATGAAATACCACCAGGACTGGTCAAATGAGGCTCCTGAAAATTATACACTGCAGAGTGAGACATGGATGGGACCAACCTAAACCCAAGAGGCAGCTGTGTCAGCGGCCAGTCCATCTTTTTTTAAAAATATATTTTTATTGATTTTTTACAGAGAGGAAGGGAGAGGGATAGAGAGTTAGAAACATCGACGAGTGAGAAACATAGATCAGCCGCCTCCTGCACGCCCCCCACTGGGGATGTGCCCGCAGCCAAGGTACATGCCCTTGACCGGAATCGAACCCGGGACCCTTGAATCCGCAGTCCGACGCTCTATCCACTGAGCCAAACCGGTTAGGGCGCGGCCAGTCCATCTTAAGGATTTACACAATTAGTTGCAATAAATGTCCTGCTGGTTGTTTTTTAATAAACAACAAATGTGATAAACAGGGTGTCCCAAAAATGTATACACACTTTGAATAATTATTCATTCCAATGGGTTAAATCTGAAAAGAAAGAAATATCAATTGAGCTATCAGAAAAAAGTGTGTATACATTTTTGGGGGGGACACTATATATGTATTTATTTGTATGTGTCAAACACTCATGGAATTTTTAAAAGAACACAATATGCCTCTCATTATAGATCTAAAGAATTCCTTTAGTCCTAAAGGGAGAAAGGCAGAGAACAAAAGTGCTAAATAAAAATACAGATGTAATTTTCAAACTACTATAGATTAGAAACCTGTGAAAATGTTTCACCTGCTCGAACCTTCAAGTCCCAATGCTCCCTTCTCCAAGGCTTGATGATGAGTCCAAAGATCTAGAACTTACAATCCAACATCCTCACTCAAATTTTCTTCAAAACCCAAGGGCCATGAGAAGCTAAATGTCAGAGGCCAGGTTTAATAATCTAAAATATGCATTATTTTTTTCTGATGTAGCTGTACTTAATACATTATATTACCAGCCACAGTATCATATACACACGTACAGGCAAACCTGAACTGAGACTGGCTTGGCAGAAACACGATGACCCATTTTATGTAAATAACAAATTTTATGTAAAAATACATAAAAATAAAATTAGTGAAAAAGAAGTGTTCACTAAAGACTTTAACACAGGTTCATGTCCTTAGTAGAGAATAAGAAAATAAATTTATTGTAAAGGAAAAATAAAATTGGCTCCTGCTTATACTATAAAGCTCAAAAATTATTATTTCTTGGTCTAGCTAGGTCATTTCTTTACTATAGACTACAAATCATTAAGTTCCTAATTTACAAGTATATTCCTCCCATTTTGCATTTTCCATGCTCAGAGAGCTCTGATGGAAATTGTTTTTCTTAATCCAAAAATCAGATTTCTCTTTATAACCCCACACCTTCTTAATCATTTTCTTAATCCTCATCTGAGGATAAGTGTGTGGTTTTTTAAAATTGATTTTTAGAAAGAGAGGGGGGAGGGAGAGAGACATTAATCAGTTGCCTCCCATGTGTGTCCTGAACTGGGGATCAAACCCACAACCTAGGTATGTGCCCTGATCAGGAATCGAACCTGCAACCTTTTGGAATACGGGATGATGCTTCAACCAATTGAGCTATCCAGCCTCGGCTTTCCTAATAGTCTGTAGACACTGTGTGAATATATTCTGTATCCTCGATAAGACCACAAACTCCAGGGAACATCTTTTTTTCATTCTTATCCATCCATACAATGAACACGAAAATGTGGCTAGATAACCATAGAACCTTGCTTAATTCTATGATGGAAAACTGCGATACGTGGCTTCACACTTGGACTATTACCACCAGCTGTATTAAAGACTACCATTCTCTTAACTAAGAAGTTGTCCAAACATGAAACATCCTAGTATTATTGCCTACTAGAGCAGTGATAGCGAACCTTTTGAGCTGGGCGTGTCAGCATTTTGAAAAACCCTAACTTAACTCTGGTGCCGTGTCACATATAGAATTTTTTTTTGATATTTGCAACCATAGTAAAACAAAGATTTATATTTTTGATATTTATTTTATATATTTAAATGCCATTTAACAAAGAAAAATCAACCAAAAAAATGAGTTCGCGTGTCACCTCTGACGCGCATGTCATAGGTTCGCCATCACTGTACTAGAGGCCTGGTGCACAAAATTTGTGCACAGGTAGGGTCCCTAGGACTGGCTGGCGATCAGGGCCAATCAGGGCCTTCCTTCTGGCTGCTGGCCGGGGCCTCCCTTCCCTTCCCTGGTGCTGGCTGCCGGCTGGGGCCTTCTTTCATTCTGTGCCGCCCCCTGGTGGTCAGCGCACATCATAGTGAGTGATTGAACTCCCGACCTCCCGAGGGGACAATTTGCATATTAGGCTTTTATATATATAGATTGCCCTAGCTTCATCTCCCCGACCCTACTGAACTTTATGCTGCAGAGATATCAAAGTATTATTGTTTCTGGAACACACAGTGCTGTGTCACATCTCTAGGCCTTTGCACATGCTTTTTCTTCTCTCAGGAGCACCTTTCACCCACCTCAGCATCTGGAGTGTCTTCTCATCCTTGATAACTCACTCATAAGACACCTCCTCCAGGATCACCATGTCCACCCTAAGAATTCTATGATACTTTTTTCTGTGCTATCTCTATATCTGGAACAAACTTCTATTGCTGGACTGAGTGTACTATATTATAAGCAACCTCTTTACATGTATTTATCCCATTAGACACAAATCTAGGCTCAGTAAAAATTATCCAGAACACAAAGAATTGAGAAGTGGGGGGGGGGGGACCCAAGAAAGTTTCTGTGACCTCCTTTGTGCAGGAACCTTGTCTTATTCATCTCCATATCTCCAGGCGGTAGGAAAGGACTTTGGACACACAGTACTCATCAAACGTTTGCTAAACTGATTTGACATAAATCTTAAAGAAAAAGGAAGTAACCACCTAGGCATGAAATACTGAAAGGGAGAAGTGCCATTAATCAAAACAATGTATTATTTGAGCCAAATCAATTACGGTGCACACAAACACAGTAGGAACTCAGCTTGCGACACCATGGAATCTTAGTGCCAAAGCTAAGCTAGAGGCTCAGAATTCAAAGATGAGATATAATTCTCTCCCTGAATGGGCTCATAATTTCAGTGGAGAATCAGGCTCACAAAAAGATAATTATCGACTGTTGGTTACAGCATCATCCTGATATGCCAAGTTGTACGTTCAATCTATGGTCAGGGCACTATAAGAAGCAAACAATGAATGCATAAATAAGTGGGACAACAAATCGATGTCTCTTCCACTCTCTCTGTCAAATCAATAAATAAAAGTATATATATAAAGATGATGATCACAATGCATGATAAAAATTATATCCAGGACATGTTCAGAATACCATAGGACAAGGAGATACCTATTACTTAGATCAGTGGTTCTCAGCCTTCCTAATGCTGCGACCCTTTAATACAGTTCCTCATGTTGTGGTGACCCCCAACCATAAAATTATTTTCGTTGCTACTTCATAACTGTAATTTTGCTACTGTTATGAATCATAATGTAAATATCTGATATGCAGGATATATTTTCATTGTTACAAATTGAACATAATTGAAGCATAGTGATTCATCACAAAAACAATATGTAATTATATATGTGTTTTCCGACGGTCTTAGGCGACCCCTGTGAAAGGGTCGTTCGACTCCCAAAGGGGTCGCGACCCACAGGTTGAGAACCGCTGACCTAGATGGAAGTGATGGGTAGGGGGGATGGGAGGAAATTCAGGAAAGACTTCCTGAAGAAGATGGTCCCCAGGCTCAGTCTTAGATCAAGACATGTCTTAATATGTTTGTTTGTTTGGTCCATGAAGGGGATCACTTGCTCTATGGATCAATTTTTCTCCTAGGAGAGATTCTAAGGGAAAGTGAATCCTAGCACATAGACTAGAGTGCAGACAATGGGTCGGTGTTGGAAAGGCCGGCAAAACTGTGCCTTGAACTGGACCAAATGAAGAACTAAATAGAAGAACTGGATTTCAGGGGACATTAAGCATCAGAGCATGGGGGTGGCAGAAGATTTTACCATACTAGCCAGAGTGTAAGAAGAAGAAAAAGGGGTGGGGGATGTGGTGGCAGAGAGAAAAACATTGATGGAACACAGGCTTGGGGAAATAGCTACCCATAACATAGCCCAGGCAGAATTGAGCTGTCCTTGGGGACTCTCTGAATGAACTGGGAAAGAGTTTCCACAATTGAGGGGCTAATGCATAGCCAGAGAAATATTTACTTGCTGCTATTACAGACATTATTTTTTAAATAACAGGTTGCTTTGTCCTATGTTGCATAAGAAAAATGAGATACTATTCCAGCCCACAGGAATTTACAATTTGTTCAGAAAGCAATTGTGTTTTGGTTTTTAAGTGCTATAGAAACACACTTAAGATGGAAAAATTGCGAAAGATTCCCAGAACCGGAAGGAATGAAAGTAGAATGCAAATACTAGAATATCAGACCAAGTCTAGAGGGTATTTACCAAAAAAGTGTCTATAGAAAAAACTTGAAGTAAAATAACGTGGCATATACAGGCTTACTAATTATAGAGGAGAGTTTGGTGGTAGAGAGTAAAAAGAGGAAACAGACAATTTGCTACACTCTAGTGCCCTTGAGGATCGTGGGAGAGTGGAAACCCAGGAACAAGACTTCGATGAGAGACTGGCTGTGGGGCAAAGTCTCGGATAGGATGTTTCAGGAGTAAAAACAAGAGCCTGGAAAAGATCAATTCCTCAGGGCAAGAACTGGATCCAAGTGAAGGATCTACACGATTCTGATGGTCGAGTAGGTCAGGGGAATCGTCTGGAAAAATTTCCTGAGTTGGGAGTAGCATATACAGAGAATTCTCCAAGGAATTCTCAAGCAACAGGTGAATTGTTAATGATCCCCAGTTGTTAACACACAGGAGGCTCCAAAAACAAAACAAAACAAGAACAAAAACAACAAAAACAGCTCAACCTTAATCACCTTGTATTGCTCACTGTTGGCAGGCAGAAAATAAGCATTGTAATTGTCCAGAACTGGCAAGGTAGATTTCTGGCTTTTCTCTTCAGATATCTGAGGAGGGGTGATCAGGTGGGC
>NW_005370176.1:1227743-1250561 GCF_000412655.1 Myotis brandtii
TTAGGTGTGGGTGTGGTTAAAAGTTTGATTTTGCCTCTACTTTCAAGTATAGAACCAGGGTAATCATTAAAAAGCACAAGCAAGTCATCTACAAGAGGTCCAAGGCAAGAGACCAAGAGTTCTGTCCTCAGCCCCGTGGCTCTCCAATTGCCTGAAAATCCACCACATTTGAAGTTCATCAGACTGTGGTCTTATTGTTCACCTCCAGTTGGAGGACAGTACAGAAAGGTATTAAGACCTCACATTTGTCTTATGGTCTGCTTCTAAAATTTAAGAATATTGAAATTAAAAAAAGGTTAATGCTTTAAATGCTCCCTTTTATATTGTTTTAGCTAATACTATACTTTGAATAATATTTGTATTCTTTCATTTCACTGTTTTAATAAAATCCTAATTGTTTTTGGCTCACTCTTGTTCCACTATCTTGTATGCCTTTTTTTTTTTTTTTTGCTTAGTAATAGCATTTTCATTCATTTTTCCTTTCCTTTAGTTTTTTCATTGAAAACAATATATGTTCATTAAAAAGTGAAAAATATAAGATTTAAAAAACCATATAGTTTCATAGTAATCATTTAATTTGTTTACTTAGTATTTCCTTTCAGTCTTTTTTTTTTCCTGAGAAGTTATTCTTTCCTTTTTAAAAAACACTGTACTATAATCTTATTTAACTGAACTTCTAAATCTTGTGGTACACGGTGCTTAAGAACAGGAATTTCCTAATGAATTTTTGTGTCCAATTACACAATTTTATCCTGGGGGGATAACAACTCATAAGAAAATTATTTGCTTTTAAGTTTAAACCTCAGATGCCACATGTACACATTTCCATTCCTGCAGATTCACCAGTTTCCTCAGTTCCATCAGTGTGGTTTGCTAGAATGAGGATTCTCCCAAGAAATTGTGATGGCCTTCTGCTTAATGTTATTCCTCAGGAAGTCTTCTAGGTCTTTCATGACATACAGGTTCCCCCAGCTATGCAAAAGTAGAGCATTCCTATGACCTTTCATAAGCCAAAATGTCATTAAGCAAAGAAGCAATTAATCATCTAAGGACACATTTTGTTAACAGATGCACAAAATAAACTAAGATAAAGCACAGATGATCACATACACAGTTAAAAGATATGGTGGCTTTTGATGCTGAGTGTAGTTTCCAGGGAAGGAGCTGATCTGTTTTTCTTTGCAAAACAAATTGGTTAGGATTATGATTGGCTTGTATTACATCAATAGATTAATCTAGAAGAAATTAATGTTAACAAAATAGAAGCTTCCAATCCATGAACATTATACACCTCCGTGTATTTATATCTCCTTTAATTTTTCACAGCAGTATTTTGTACTTTTCAGTGTAGAACTGGGCATGTTAAAGTTATTTTGAGTATTTTATGCTATTTTTATGAGTAGTTGATGCTATTGAAATATAAATGGTTTTAACTTCATGTAAAAATACAACAAATATTCTTGTTGGCCTTGTTTCTTAAGACTGCTAAAGCTAAATTCACTTATCCTATAAAATAAAAGTCTAATATGCAAATTGTTCCCTTGACTGAGAGTTTGACCAGTAGTTCAACCAGGGAGTGGGGCCAGTGGCGGTGGCAGGCGGTTGGGGAAAGGGAGGCCCTTCCCTTAGCCAGTGGCAATGGCAGTGGCAGCCACTAGGGCCCTACCCATGCATGAAATTTCGTGCACGAATTTCGTGCACTGGGCCTCTAGTTGACTATAATAAATTTGTTGATTCCTTAGAATTTTCTATATAAATAATCTGTGTTAGGAACAGTTTTTACTTCTTCCTTCACAATCTTTATCCCTTTGACTTGCCTTACTTTATTGCATTGGCAAGGACATTCAGGAAAATGTTGAGTAGAAGTGGTGAGAGTGGGCACTTTTGCCTTGTTACCAGTCTTAATAGAGGTGCTTTACTATTAAGAATGATGTTAGCTGCAGGTATTTTGTAGATGCCTTTTATTAGATTGAGAAAGTACCTTTCTAATTCCAGGATCCATATATCAACAATTATGGATGCTGAATTTTGTCAAATGATTTTTCTGCATCTATTAAGATAATCACATGTTTTTTCCTCATTCTGTTAATATGAGAGACTAGGAGCCCGGTGCATGAAATTTGTGCATGGGAAGGGTCCCTAGGCCTGGCTGGCAATCAGGGCTGATCTGTGGGGCAACCAGCGGGGTGGTTGGGGGGGCCCCTGCTGGCAACCGCCTTGGCCAGCCTGGTGCTCCCCACTCACCGGCCCCACCCCCCACTGCTGGTGTTGGTCGCCTCCCTCTGTGGGGCAACCGGCAGGGCAATTGGGGGGCCCCCACTGGCACCCACCTTGGCTGGCCTGGTACTGCCTGCTCACCGGCCCTGCCCCCTGCCACTGCTGCTAGTCACCTCCCTCTGCAGGGGGGGCCCTCGCTGGCACCCGCCTTGGCCAGCCAGGGGCTGCCCACTCACCGGCCCTGCCCCCTGCTGCCACCGCCAGTCACCTCCCTCTGTAGGGCAAATGGCAGGATGATCAGGGGGCCCCCGCTGGCACCTGCCTTGGCTTGCCTGGGGCTTGCGGGCTGGGGGCAGCTCCTGCGTTGAGCACCTGCCCCACTGGTGGTCAGTGTTCATCATAGCGACCGGTTGTTCCGTTGGTTGTTCCACCGTTCGGTCGATTTGCATATTAGGCTTTTATTATATAGGATTATATTTATTTTCAAATACAAAACCAATCTTACATTCCTGGTTTAAAGCCCACTTGATCATGCTGTATTAATCCTTTTATATGTTGCTGGGTTCAATTTGCTAATGTTTTTTAAAAATATATTTTTATTGATTTCAGAGAGGAAGGGAGAAGGAGAGAGAGATAGAAACATCAGTGATGAAAATCATTGATTGGCTGCCTCCTGCACAATCAGGGATCAAGCCTGCAACCCAGGCATATGCCATATGACTCCCTGTGACCTCCTGGTTCATAGGTCAATGCTCAACCATGAGCCACCGCAGCCAGACACTAATATTTTTCTAAAAAGCTTTATGCCTATGTTCACAATAAATATTTTTAATTTTAATGTTTTGTAATGTCTTTACTATGTTTTGGTATCAGGATTACACTGGCTCATAAAATTTGTTAAGAAGTGTTTCTTCCTTTATTTTCTGAAAGCATTTGTAAAATTGTTATACTTTCTTTCATAAATGTTTGACAGAATTTGCCAGTGATAATCTCTGGACCCAGAGTTTTCTTTTTGAGAATCTTTTTTATTACAAATATATCTTTAGAGAGAGGAAGGGAGAAGAGTAGAAACATCGATGAGAGAAACATTGATCACTCCCTCCTGCACACCCCACCAGGGATCAAGCCCACAAATGTCTCCAGAACTGTTGACCTCTTGGGTCATAGGTCGATGCTCAACTACTGAGCCACACCAGCCAGGCCAAATTCAATTTCTTTGATATATATAAGACTATTCAGATTTTTTCTTTTATTCTGTGTGAGTTTTGGGAAATTGTATTTTTCCAAGAATTTTCTATTTCACTAAGTTGTCAACTTTATTGGCATAAGTTCTTAGAATTCCTTTATTATTCTTTTAAAGTTTATTGTTTTATAATGATACTCCCTCTTTCATTTCCAATATTTGTAATTTCTGTTTTCCTAGGGGTTTTTCAATTTTATTGATCTTTTCAAACAATCTGTTCTGGCTCTATTAATTTTCTCTGCTGTTTGTTTTCTACTTAACTGATATATGCTATTTTCTTCCTTCTTGGATTTACCTTGCTTATATTTTTCAGCTTCTGGAAACTTACACAGTAAATTTTAACTTTTCTTCCTTTCTAATATAAACAATTAAAGCTATAAATTTCCCTCTACACAAAGCTTTCACTGCATCTCACAAATACCGACATGTTTGTTTTTCATTATCATTCAGTTGCAAATATTTTCCAATGTCCCTTGTGATTTTCTTTTGATCCATGGATTATTCAGAAATATATAGCTTAATTTCAAAATCTTTGTGAATTTTCCAGCTATCTTTTTGTTATTGATTTCTAATTCAATTTAGTTGTGATGAGAGAACACCTCCTCTTGATTTCAATCTTTTGACACTTATTAAGACTTGTTTCATGGCCCTGTATATGGTCTATCTTCATAAAAGTTCCAGAGTACCTGAAAAGATACTATATTTTGTAATTGTTGAGTTCTATAAATAATAATTATGTCAAGGTGGTTCAGATCTAAATCTATAGATTCTGACCTATTTATTCTATTAATTACTCTGAAAGGGATGTGAAAATCTCCAATTATGATTGTGGATGAGTCCTTTTTTCCTTTAGTTTTGTCTTACTCGTCATGTCTTTTGAAGCCACATTATTAGGCACATACACACATTTGTAATTATGTCTTTTGATATATTGAGTCTTTACCATTCTAAAACGTGCCTATTCATTTCTGGTAATACTCCCTGTTTTAAAGTATATTTTGTCCATCATGAAAATATCAATCCTAACTAATGATTCCTGTCTGCATGGTATGTCTTTTCATCATTTTCCATTCTTTTACTTTCAACCTTAATGTCTTTGTTTTAAAAATTACATACTTGGCCTGGCCGGAGTGGCTCAGTTGGGTGTTGTCCTGTGCACCCAAAAGGTTGCTGGTTCAATTTCTGGTCAGGGCACATGTCCGGGTTTCAGGCTCAATCCCCTGTTGGAGGCAGGCAGCAGGCAGCCGATCAATGTTTCTGTTGCCCTCTCCCTTCCTCTCTCTCTGATAATCAATTAAAAATCTTAAAAAAAAATGCACACCTGCAAACATCTTATAATCGGGTCATAATTTTTATCCAGTTTCACAATCTATGCCTTTTAACTGATGTGTTTAGTTTAACATTTATATTTGATTTGGTTGATTTTAGATTTGCCATTTTGCTATCTGTTTTCTATTTGTCTCTCTCTCTCTCTCTCTCTCTTTTTTTTTTTTTTGCTTGTTTCCGTGTTCCTCCTTTGGGGTTAACTGAAAAACAGGTTTTAGTATTTCATTTGTATTTCTACAATGATTATTTATTTATTTAATATATTTTTATTGATTTCAGAGAGGAAGGGAGAGGGAGAGAGAGATAGAAACATTAATGATGAGATTGAATCATTGATTGGCTGCCTCCTGCACACCCCACACTGGGGATTGAGCTCACAACCCAGGCATGTGCCCTGACAGGGAATTGAACCATGACCTCCTGGTTTATAGACTGACACTCAACCACTGAGCCACGCTGGTCGGGCTCTCCAATCACTTTTTAAAAACAGCTTTACTAAAATACAATTCACATACCATACAATTTACCCACTTAAAGTGAATTGTTTGAATAAACAATTCAATGTTTTTTTAAAATATATTTTTATTTCAGAGAGAAAGAGGGAGAGAGGTAGAAACATCAATGATGAGAATCATTATCAGCTGCCTCCTGCATTCCCCTTCATGGGGATAGAGCCCACAACTCAGGCATGTGCCCTGACTGGGAATTGAACCGTGACCTCCTGGTTCATAGGTCAGTGCTTGCAACAGGCAGGCTATATATCTTTTTGTATGGCTGTACATTTTCATTTCTCTTAGGTATATACTTAAGAGTGGAACTGCTGGGTCATATGTAACTCTATGTTAAGGTTGTTGGAGAACTGCCAAATCTTTTCCCAAAATAGCCACACCAATTTACATTCCCACCAGCAATGTATGAGAGTTCCCATTTCTCCACATCCTGGCCAACACCTGTTACTGACCATCTTTTTTATTATAGCCATCTTAATGGGTGTAAACTGGTATCTTCTGGTGGTCCCATTGACTTTTTAGTTGAACTCTGCATTTTCTTTTACTGGTTGCTTTAGAGATTAAGACGTGTACATTTAACTTAACACTATTTGGAGTTAATATTGTACTACTAAACATTAAACACTGACATCTTGTAAAAGCATAGTTCTATTTATCCCAATCATTAGTTCTATTGGTATAAACTCCAAAATACAGTACTATAATATTTGCTTTAACCACTACTATTTCTTTTAAAGAAATTAAGAGAATAAAATAAATAATATAGTCTTTTATTTTTCCACATTTTAACCACTTCTATTGACCCTCATTCATTTCTGAAGATATGTTGCCATCTAGTATCATTTCCTTTCAGCCTGAAAAACTTCTTTTAGCATTTCTTATAGTGCAGGTCTGCTAAAAATCAGCTGTAATTTTGTATTATTGGTTCCTTGTGTGAAAAGTGTTCTTTTTCAAGATCTTGCAGCCAAGATTTTAGCACTGTGACTAAAATGTACCTGATGTGGTTATCTTTGTAATTTATTCTTCTTGTGGTTTACTGTGTTTCTTGGATCTGTAAGTTTATATTTTTGCCAATTTACGGTTGTTTCTCAATATTTTTGGCCTCGTTTTCTCTTTCCTCTCCTTTAGAGACGGCAATTACATGTATATTAGACCACCTGCTACTATTGAAGAAGTCTCTGAGACTCTGTCTAGTTTTCATGAATCTTTTTACTTTCTTGCTCTTCAATTTGAATATATTCTCTTGATCTGTCTTTAAATTAATTGACTTTCCCTGACAACCAAATTTAAGCCCATCCAGTTTATTTTTCATTTCAGTTGCTGTACTTTCCTGTTCTCTAGTTTTCACTTAAAAAATAGATTCTCTTTCTCTGCTGAGATTTCTCACCTGTTCAATTATTACACACATATTTTTCTTTCTAGTCCTTGAGCGTATGTATAAAGGCTGCTTTGAAGTCCTTGGCTTCTAATTTGAACATTTGGGTTTTCCTGGATAACTGGATATGGTTATCACTATCCAACCATCAAACATGGTTTGTTATTGATGTCTTTTTTTTCTTGAGTATGATCATATTTTTCTGTTTCTTCATAGGTCTAATGATTTTTTAAAATTAGATATTATATATTATGTATATGTTATCAAGATTCTGGATTCTGTTACGTTCCTCTGAAGACTGATCTTTGTCCTAGCAGGCAGTTAATTTGGCTGGACTCTATTCTCAAACTGTTTCATCTGACATCAGCAACTGATGAACCCTCTGCTCAGATCTTTTAGCTTCCAAGTACTGTTTCCTCATTGCAATCCCTGCGGCCACCCCATACATACATAGGAGTTTGACAGATTTTAAATGAAAGTTTGGGAACTAATCTTTATGTAACTCCTTCCCTTCCAAGATTTCCCCGCTAAGTTCCTGGTTGCTCTGCTAGTTCTGACCCTTGTTATCCATGACCACCTTTCCCTATGGCAGTGGTTCTCAAACTTGGCTGCACATTAGAATCACCTGGGAATCTTTTTAAAATCCTGATTTCTGGGCCTCATCATCAGGCATGAACTGGGGAGTGCCTTCAAAGGCCTGCCTTCCTCCCTTCCTCCATCCCTCCCTTCCTTCCAAGTTTCTCTTTTCTTTGGTTCCTTTGCAGTGTCTTCAAATACTTGTTTAAGTGTGTACACACACACACACACACACACACACACCATCATCTGTGGAAGATTAGTGTGAATAATCTATTATGCTATTATCAGAAGCTGAAAGTATGCAGGGTTGTTTTGAATCAGCATCTCAAAACTGTCACTCACAAGTCAGTTTCTTTGATTCCCTATTCCCTCTTCCAGAGGTTCACCTTCTTCCTAAGGCTGATTTTCTAAATTGTCACAAAATGGAACCAGCAGGTATCAGAGTTACATGCTTCCATCTCCAAATCCAGAGAAAGAGAGATTTTCTCACTACCCAACCATCAAACATGGCCCTGAACACATTTTGAGAACATAGAACCACCTTTGGACAAAGCATGGTGGCCAGTAAAATACCATGAGCTGATTGTGTTAGGCTTGGGAAACTGGCCATCTCCTCCTTTCAGCCCTATTCCCTATTCCTGACTCCTCAAAGGCCTGAAACCCCAGCTCCAAGTACTTTATTGATTCCTTAAGCTGGGAGTAGGAGTGTAGTTGCTGTATTCCCTTCCTCAAGAACCTCTGTGGCTCCCAACTTTAAACACAAAGATCAGTTCCAATTTTCTAATTATCACAGAACTGAAGCATTCCCTCACCTAATGTAGCCCTTAAAAGGACAACTCCTACTCCACATGGTCCATTTTGCTTTAGCTCCTTTTCATGTCTGAGTTTTAGTTTCCTTTTCATTTCTGGTATCTGAATATTTCCTTTTCTTGCGTTTAAGCTCTGTTATGTATTTAAAAAAAAAGTTGGGGCGCTAGCTGGTTTGGCTCAGTGGATAGAGCATTAGCCCATGGACTGAAGGGTCCTGGGTTCGATTTCCATCAAGAGCATGTACCTCGGTTGAAAGTGTGTGCAGGAGGCAACCAATCCATGCGTCTCTCTCACATAGATGTTTCTCTCTGTCTCTCCCTTTCCCTTCCACTCTTTCTAAAAATCAATGGAAAAATATCCTCAGGTGAAGATGAACAAAAAATAAAAAGTAAATTAAAAAAATGGGGAGTTTATATATCTATATTTTTGGGGGGGGGAGTTTATATTTTATTAAGCTTTCACCTGTATTTGGAGAAGAAAGCAGGAGGGATCTTCTCATATCAGTAAACCCACCTTAAGTAACCTTCCTTAGCCTTCATGATAAAGTGCAAATTCTAACTCATTTAATATACAGGGCCCTTCATGATATTATCTACCCCTTTAGTTTCATGATTTACATTCCTCCAAAGGAAAGACTCTTTGTAATTTCCTGTCTGTGCCATCCTGTTTCTTACCTCTATGCCTCTTTAGATGTTATTTTGTCTGTACAGAATATCATCTCCTCAAGGTGCTCACTCCCCTAAAAATCTCAAAGGAAGCATGACTTCTGAGAAACCATTTCTGTCACTCTTTTTCCATCCCCAATCCAAAGTAATATCTTATAACACTCTATACACCCTTCAGACATAGCAATTATCACCCCAATTATTGATTTACTTTCCCTACTGGACTATAGTCTTTGAAAAAATATGTTTCACATAATTTATTACTTCCAGGACTTCACCATTTGGCACATAGTAGTTATTGAACATATGTTTGTTGAATGAATATTTTGAGAGACATACTCACTTTTATTTTTAAAAAATTAATAAATTTATATTTACTTTATTTTTAACATTTTTAAATAGATTTTTTATTAATATGCTCCTAACTATATAATCTTAAGATACATTAACTATATAATCTTAAGATACATAAAGCAAAAATTACAGAACTACAAGGAGAAAGAGGCAGATTCACAATAATTGTGTAAGACTTTTTTTTTTTTAAAGAGTCAGGACTCGGACCCAGACAGTTTGGGTCTGTTTCTGTCAGAAGGCATGCCTACGATCTGTAACCTGTGCTGTCTTTTTTCTCTCACTGATTTCTTTTTTTTAATATATTTTATTGATTTTTTGCAGAGAGGAAGGGAGAGGGATAAGAGAGTTAGAAACATCGATGAGAGAGAAACATCGATCAGCTGCCTCCTGCAAATTCTCCACTGGGGATGTGCCGCAGCCAAGGTACATGCCCTTGATCAGACTCGAACCTGGGACCCTTCAGTCCGCAGGCCGATGCTCTATCCACTGAGCCAAACCGGTCAGGGCAATTGTATAAGACTTTAACACCACTCCCAATAATTGACACAATAAGTAGACAAAACATCAGAAAAATTGGAAAAGATTTGAGTAACATGAAAACATGATTAGGAAACTTGACCTATATAGAACACTCACTTCACACTGCTAAATATGTTATTTTCAAGCACACATGAAACTGTTTTGTTGTTGTTAGTGTTGAAATATAGAGAAAGTCTCAACAAAATTCAAAGGGATCAAATCATACAGATAAACAACTAAAGCATTAACAGGGAAATCTATAGCCTTAAAGGCATAGGTCAGAAAAGAAATTTGAAAATGACTGAATTAAAAGATCTGAAGGCACCTCACCAAAGATATACAAATGGCAAATACTGGTGAGTGCATGAAAAGATGCTCACATCCTATGCCACTAGGGAACAGCAAATCAGAGTGAGAGATCACTATGCCTTTATCAGAATGGTTAAAATTCAAAACACTAACAATACCAAATACTGGTGAGGATGTGGAGCAACAAGAACTTTCATAATGCTGGTGGGAATGCAAAATGGTACAGCCACTTTGGAAAACAATTTGGCAGTTTCTTATAAAATGAAACATACTTTTACTATACAATCCAACAAATGTGCTCCCAAATGAATTGAAAACTTACGTCCACATAAAACACAGATGTTTATAACAACTTTATTCATAGTTGCCAAAACTTGGAAGCAAACAAGATATCCTTTAGTAGTTGAATGGGTACATCCAGACAATGGAATATTATTCAGTCTTAAAAAGAAATTTGCTACCAAGTGATGAAAAGCCATGGAGAAACCTAAAATAAATATCATTAAGTGAAAGAAGCCAATCTGAAAAGGCTACATGCTACATTATTTCAACTATATGACATTCTAGAAAAAGGCAAAACTATGGAGAGAGTAAAAAGAACAGTGGGTGCCAAGGGTGGAGGGCGGTATGAATAGGTGGAGCACAGAGGATTTTTAGGGCAGTAAAACTTCTTTCTTTCTTTCTTGTTTAAATATATTTTATTTATTTCAGAGAGGAAAGAACAGGGAGAGAGAGATAGAAACATCAATGATGAGAAAGAATCATTGATCAGCTGCTTCCTGCATGCCCCCCACTGGGGACCAAGCCCACAAACCGGGGCATATGGCCTGACCAGGAATCAAACCGTGTCCTTCTAGTTCATAGATCAACACTCAACCACTGAGTCACACCAGCCAGACAGTAAAACTACTTTATATGATATTATAACAGTGGAGATCTATATATCTACATCTACATTTATCTACACACACACACACACACACACACACACACACACACACACACAGTTGTCCAAACCTATAGAATATACTACAAGACCAAGAATGAACCTTATAGTAAACTGGACTTTGAGGGATAATGATATGTCAATGTATGTTCATCAGCTGTAACAAATGTACCACTGTGGTGCAGGATGTGGATAGCAGGCAAGGCTCTCTGTAGGGTATATGGGAACTCTCTGTACTTCCCGATCAACTTTGCTGAGAATCTAAAAAATAAAGTCTATTTTTTTTAAATCAAAGAGCTAAACAACATCCAAGAAGTTATAAGAAGAATAGCAAAACAAATAAACAAAATGGGTGTGTGTGTGTGTGTGTGGAAACCAAGTGAGAAGGAAAGCAATAATAAAGACAGAAACTAATAAAATAGACAATGCCCTAAAATGATGATCAACAGAATGAAAACTTTATTCCTTAAAAAAAAAAGTTCCAAGAAGAAATAGAAAATAAAAATAGTTTCTAGACCTAAAAACTAAGTAAGGAAAAAGTGTCGAGAAAGCAGGCACAATCAACAGTGCCCAATGTCATAAAAAGCCAAGTACAACAGCCCAAGTGCCCATCAGTGGATAAAAAGCTGTGGTACATTTACACAATGTGGTACATCTTGCAGCTGTAATAAATAAGGATCTGTTACCCTTTGTGACAGCATAGATGGGCCTGGAGAATATTATGGTGAGTGAGATAAGCCGGTCAGAGAAGACAAATATCACATGATAGCACTTATATGTGGAATCTAATGAACAAAATAAACTGACGAACAAAATAGGTCCAGAGGCATGGATACATGGAACAGACTGACAGATCTCAGAGGGGAGGAGGGTATGGAGATGGGAAAAGATTAATCAAAGAACTTATTTACATGTATGCATGGCCCATGGACACAGATGATAGCGTGGTGAAGGCCTGGGGTGGGGCAAGGGTTGGGTGAGGGGGGTAAAAGAGAGAGGAAGTGGGGGGACATCTGTAATACTGCCAACAATACACACACACACACACACACACATTTTAAAAAAAAAGAAAGATTGAAAACTGCCTGATGACTGTGGCAATAAGATCACTGATAACTTTCACATGAAAAGTTTAAGTGGAATGGTATAAAGCAGAAAAAGTTTCTAAATGGGGAAAAAAATCCTGGGCAAGTTAACATTAATAATGATATTATATATCTGCAAGAAGCTAGATTTTATTTTTTACCTTTACACAGTGTCTCCCACATAGATGCTGAAAACTATATTTGTTGACTTAGTTAAGCTGGATAGAAAAGAAAAGACCACATATAGAGGGCATTAAATGCTTAACAGTATTGAGAATTGAATTAAGAAGTTTTAAGATTTTTAAACAGATATATAGTATGGGAAAGTAAAACAACAAAACTGGGAAGATATTTAATACTATATACATATATCAGAAGTTTTCAATATATGTAAACACACATATGACTTACACAGTTCAAATTCATTTCCAGAGTCAGCGTATACTGGGGAAGGTTCCTCACCTGCCTCTTTTCATTTCATTTTGGCTTACCTCCACCCTCAAAACATCTTGGAACATAGAGGGTATGGAAACAACTGAACATGAGCTATTTCTGAGAGCATTTAGAACGAAATAGCTCAGCATTCCTTTTCTTTTTCAGTAAACCATGTACTGTACCACAAAATTAAACAGACATCCCTAGGGATATATATTTGCCAAGAGTGTATCTGGCAAAAATAAAACCTGGCCCGTCTCCAGACTTCTATACATGGACAATAGTGGCTGCTCTACAGATGGAGATTGATTGCTGGCTGGCTGGTCTGTGGTTACTTAGTCGTGTCAAGATGAGGAATATTAGGTACAGATCATTTTCATGTCCGAGGACTTCTGACAACAAATGTACTCTGCCTAACGTCTCACATTCTGCATTAATGAGAGTAATTACCGAAGAGATAGTTACAATTCTAGTCCTAGTTCCTTATTTTACAGATAAGCAAACCAAAGCCCAGAGAAAGTAGGTCATTTGTCTGAAATCACACAACTAGTTGGTGACAGTATCAAATACAGGTCTCAAGACTCCCAGTTCAATAATCTTTTAACTTCTCTATTGAGCAGTACTACCTTCATAAATAATATTAAAAAGACTATGTTGCTTATATCTTAAACTCTTATTATATAAGCCATTTCAAAAACTTAAAGGCATAAGCTCTTTGTCAATCCATATTTTGCTAGAAATGGCAAGATACTTTTATTCTGTAACTCTGTACATAATAGTTTTTAAAAGGACTGTGTATTTTAAGTTCCAGAGTCATCAAAGTAAAATGAGGTTAGGATTGGATTAAAAACTATTAAAAAGTTATGTTCTGTTTCTTTAAAGAAATTCTGTATCTTTTAACTTGGTGAGATTCTTTAAAACTATAGCCTAACATGTTTAAAAGTGGCAGGGCACTGGAGTTGGGCTCATAAGACCAGGAATTGACTCATAGCTGTTACTGACTAGCTCTGTGACTTAAGCCTGTTTCCTCCTTACCTATAAAACAAGCAGGTTGGATCAGCATAACTAAATCTAATCCCATCATTTACTATATACTGGTAATTCTAGATAATGGAGGAAGAGAACTCTATCATATCCTATTATTTTATAACTTAATAATAGAGCCAGGACATAAACACATCATTCTATACTTGATTAACTAAACAGGTTAAAACATAGGAATTGTCATCTCTACTATATATTAAAAAAAAAAAAAAGCAGTAGCCCTAACAAGTTTGGCTCAGTGGATAGAGCATCGGCCTATGGACTGAAGGGTCCCAGGTTCAATTCCGGTCAAGGGCACATGCTCAGGTTGAGGGCTCAATCCCCAGCAGAGGGCGTGCAGGAGGCAGCCAATCAATGATTCACTCTCATCACTGATGTTTCTATCTCTCTCTCCTTCTCCCTTCCTCTCTGAAATCAATAAAAAAATATAAAATAAATTTTTTTTTAAAAAGCTGTAGATTTGGTTCTATATAGTCAGAAGAACACTGTTGTCAGAAAATTGTAGTACACAGTTGAAGTGACGGTGGCTTAGGTCACATCTTTCTGCATTCATTTAACTAAGTCGTAGTAGTTTTAAAAACCCAAGTAGTTTGAAATCCCCAGGGGGAACAGTAAAGGAGAACATAAAAGCAGCTCAGAATGTCTGTTTTAGTCCAGTTCTGCCAGAACCACCATAGCAAGTACCACGCATCTCTGTCAGGTATCAAGAACCTTGATCCATTACTGTATCGCATGCTGTTATGCATGGCCCTGGATGATTTAACTTTGTGTCTTTTAATGAATTTTTATTTAGATATTTTTTAATTAAAAATCTACCATTAGTAGAAACAACTTTAACTTTTCTACTTGAGATCATTATTAGTTCATACAGACCACCGATGTTCATTATGTGCAATTCACTGTAGGCTACTCTAGGAAAAAACAAAAATTATATACACAGTCCCTTTACCCACCAACTGCCAGGAGCTTGCAGTTGAGTAGCATAATACAAATTTGATGACCTCTGAGTTATACTTTTAGAATTAAATTCTTACCAGTTTTTATGTCCATTTTATTATGTAACTGAATTTAGGTTCTATATCTGTTTGCTAGCAGACATCAAATACTGAGTTCATTTTGTAAAGTGCTAGAAAAAGAGATTAAGCATCATAAAGAGCTAATCCAATTGATGGTTGTAAAAAGAAGACAATAAGAAAATGTGAGATTATCAAGCTCTGTGAGCCGAAACCCCTCCAAAGCTCCAGCTCATTCATCAGACTTAAAATATTTGGTTTTGATTAAACACTGAAGCTTTATATCCCTTGAAAGAATAAATCATATTTTGCGGCTGTCTGTATCTCTAGTTTAATTTGCCTAGAGCAGTCTTGTAAAGATGGTTGGGTCAGAGAAATAAGACTATTAAGTTATCTGTTTTGTCAAATTATTGACAAAACTAATTAACTGATGTGAGGTTTCTTCCTCTGTTAAACTGGAACAGTATCTGTCTTGAAAACCTTGCAATGCTAGTTACCATAAGAATCAAAATGAAATAGTGTAAATGAAAAGTACTATGTAAACTTTTCTATAAATGTAAGGCAATGTTATTATTAAACTTAATTTTTAATAAACCTTTCATATAAAGTTCAAAACTAGATATCATCAGGCCTGGCCGGTGTGACTCAGTGGTTGAACATTGACCTATGAACCAGGAGGTCATGGTTCTATTGCCAGTCAGGGCACATGCCCAGGTTGCTCAATCCCTAGTAGGGGGCGTGCAGGAGGCAGCCAATCAATGATTCTCTGTCATTGATGTTCCTCTCTCTCTCTCTCTCTCTCAAATCAATAAAAATATATTAAAAAGCAAACAAACAAAAAACTAGATATCATCAGATCTATATCTTTCTCCAGTCACCCCAACTTTCTCACAGAACATAAACTGGTAACTAACCCATCATGAATAATTTACAAGTATTACTGTGCAGTAATTGCATGTAACACTTCTACCTAATTCTAGTAGATATGACTTTCAGCTTATGGAGATCTCAACAGAAATTCCTACCTGCTTTACTGTCCTGGAAACCATATGGTGAACCAGGAAGGAAAAAAATGGTCTTAAAAATGCTTTTTTAGTCTCCTTTGGGCAGGATTTGAACTCATGCTAGAAGTGAATGACTCAACTATTACCAAAGTATTTATGCTGCTTCTCAAAAAATCTCAACAAAGGTCATTTGAAGATAAAATTGGGGGGAGCCCTGACTGGTTTGGCTCAGTGGGTAGAGTGTCGGCCTGCAGACTGAAGGGTCCCAGGTTCGATTCCGGTCAAGGGCATGTACCTTGGTTGCGGGCACATCCAGTGGGGGTTGTGCAGGAGGCAGCTGATCGATGTTTCTCTCTCATCGATGTTTCTAACTCTCTATCCCTCTCCCTTCCTCTCTGTAAAAAATCAATAAAATATATTTTTAAAAAAATTGGGGGGAAAAAGGGTCTTCCTCTAATTACAGCATGTACAAAAATCAGTTCTTGGTGGGCGACAATTCTAAATGCGAAATATAAGGCAATAAAGCATTCAGAGAAAAACGTAAAATATCTTCATCAGTGACCTCAATGTATATGAAATATTTGTATCCTCTTAATCTGGCCATAAAAAAAATCTGGCCATAAAATTTTTTGAGAAATTTAATTACAATAAGAATTTCTGTTCATCAAGAAACAACATTAACAGAGTAAAATAACCTGAAAAAGTGGAAGAAGCTATAACAATATCTCTGAAAAATGACATACAGGGATTAAATTGATGATAGGGATGACCAATAGGAAAATACAGCACACACATTAGAAATGTAAACAAAAGGCCTGAACTCCGTGACTTCCCAAAAGAGGCAATCCAAATGGTAAATAAATCTGAAAAGGTGTCTAACTTCATTAGTCATCAGGGAAATGCAAATTAAAACCACAATGTGATATCATTTTACAACCACCAGAACATCTAAAATTAAAAAAGATATACAATATCAAGTATTGATAAGGACACGGAGTGACTGGAACTCTCATACATTTCGGATCATATAAACAGGTACAAATTTTGGAAAACTGGCAATTCCAGTCCAACACAAAAGGTCACTTCCACCAATCCAGTACCACCTGGAGTCCCTATCTGGGGTGCAGTAAAAAGAGAAACTTTGCTCAGGTAATACAGTTTGCAAACCAGGGTAATAGAGCTTCCAGAGAAAAACAAAAATGCACTCCCACACACAAAGCTGGCTTATGTAGAGTAAGCTCCTGCCCTGGCCACTAATTGTCCATTTGAATGGAAATGAGGACTCCAAGTTTGCAGTTTGACTAGTTCTAATTGCATTGTCCTGATTGGTTGTTATGGAGCCACTATGATTGGTACGTAAATAGGCAAATGAGGATATAGTTTCTTATTGGATGGTACGGTCTCAGTGCCATTGGTCGAAATACTGGAGTTTCTTTGATAAATATTTTTAAATTTTAAATTTTAATTGATTTTAGAGAGAAAGAGAGGAAGGGAGAGAGAGAAACACTGGTTTGTTGTTCCACTTATTTTTATGCATTCCTTGGTTGATGCTTTTTCTTTTTTAATCCTCACCCAAGGATATGTTTGTGTGTGTGTGTGTGTGTGTGTGTAGAGAAACATTACTGTCGAAGAGTAACATCGTTTTTTTATAAAAATCGAATTTTGAGAGAGAGAGAGAGAAACATAGATATAAGAGAAACATATAGTGCCCTGACAGGTGATGGAACCCAAAACCTAGGTATGTGTCTTGATGGGAAATAGGACTTGAAAACTTTTGGTGCATGGGACAATGCTCCAACCAACTGAGCCACCTGGCCAGGACCCTTGGGTGACTCTTGTTTTTTTCAATTTCTTAAAATATATCTTTATTGATTTCAGAGAGGAAGGGAGAGGAAGAGAAAATTAGAAACATCAATGATGAGAGAGAATCATTAATCAACTAGAGGACCGGTGTATGAAAATTCATGCACTGGATGGGGGCTCTCAGCCCGGCCTGCCCCCTCTCACATTCCGGGAGCCTTCAGGGGTGGAAGGTGACCTGACAATCAGGGGAAGGTGACGCCCCCATCACATCTCCGCTGCTGCCACTGCTGGCAGTGCAACCTTGGCTGGCCCTGGTTACCTGCACCTCAGGCCAGCCCTGGGCAGCTGGGGGGCTGAGGGGACTGGGGGACTCCAGAGGCAGGCACCCCAGCAGGGCTGAGGGGACTGGGCGCCGCCATATTTGAGGGCATGGCAGTCAATTTACATATTCCCTCCTTATTGGCTATGGGTGCCGCCATCTTTGAGGGCAGGGCAGTCAATTAGCATATTCCCTCCTTATTGGCTATGGGTGCCGCGATCTTTGAGGGCAGGGCAGTCAATTAGCATATTCCATCCTCATTAGCTGTGGGCACTGCCATCTTTAAGGGTGGGGCAGTCAATTAGCATATTCCCTCCTTATTGGCTGTGGCGCCACCATCTTTTTTTTTATGGCAATAATTCTTTTTATTTTTATTTTTTTAAATATATTTTTTATTGATTTTTTACAGAGAGGAAGGGAGAGGGATAGAGAGTTAGAAACATCGATGAGAGAGAAACATTGATCAGTTGCCTCCTGCACGCCCCCCAAGCCAAACCAGTCAGGGCTATAAGTTCTTTATATATTTTGTAAATTAACCACATATCAGATGTATCATTGGCAAATATGTTCTCTCATACAGTGGGCATGGCAGCCAATTAGCATATTCCCTCCTTATTGGCTGTGGGCGCCGCCATCTTTGTGATGGTGTGAGGGTCAATTAGCATATTCCCTCTTTATTAGATAGGACTGCCTCCTGCACACCTCCTACTGGGAATTGAGCCCACAATCTGGGCATGTGCCTTGACTGGGAATCAAACCATGACCTCCTGGATCATAGGTCAACGCTCAACCTTTAAGCCAGGCCCTTGGGTGATTCCTTTATGTGATCCTGCCGCAACTTTGGCCTATGGCAGTGATGGTGAACCTATGACACGCGTGTCAGAGGTGACACGCGAACTCATTTTTTTGATTGATTTTTCTTTGTTAAATGCATTTAAATATATAAAATAAATATAAAAAATACAAGTCTTTGTTTTACTATGGTTGCAAATATCAAAAAATTTCTATATGTGACACGGCACCAGAGTTAAGTTAGGGTTTTTCAAAATGCTGACACGCCGAGCTCAAAAGGTTCGCCATCACTGGCCTATGGAGACAACAGTCGAACCCTGAGCTACCCAGTGGCTGGGAGCTTCTTTAAAAAGGTTGGGCTCAGACTGTGGGAATGCAGTGCAGGATGCTTGGCACCTCAGCCTGTGGCTTTTCCCTGACATGCAATGTGCATGAAGGTCTCTGTAAACAATGGTTGCTACACATTGGTTATGAAATCGGCCCCATTAACTGCAGGAGTCTTTCTTGGCAGATATTTTCCTTCTCAGGGTCAACAGGTTCTATTTATTGATCATATATGTACTTTTCTCTATTATTTGATACTTAAATAAAAAGTGAAGAAGCAGTACTTTTTTCCTACTATTTAATGTTAAGGGTATGGCCTTTCACATAAAAAAAATCAAGCCACCTTAAATAAACACCGAAATAAGCTATAAAGGCTAATAATGAAACTGATTTTAAGATAATGGCAGATTAACCTTTACCAAATTCACAGTTTCACAGAATTAGAGATCTAGTAATAGTCTAATGGTAGGATTTGCTCTTTTCTGATTAAAAAAAATTAAAAGGGCATTAGAAAAAAATGATTTTCTCCCCCTTCCCTTTATTATTGTTGTTATTATGAGCAAAGTACACTACATACATTATTTCATCTAATCCTAATAACTTTTATTATTTTCATGATTTTACAATTAAGATTTAGGTCGAGAATGTTGTCTAAAGGCAGATAGCTCATATGTGGTAGAGCCAGGATCTGATCCTGGTGTGTCCAACTCATAAGATCATACTCTTAACCATCATTTCATATTGCCTCATGGTCATATTGGGACTTCACAGCATGGGGTGATGATAGTCTCCTTTGGCTTTTGCCTAATCACATTAGAAGGCTATATCTGAACAGAACACTCCCTGCCACCCCCTCACACACACACACCTTTTTTACAAAGACTCATAGAAGGACTGGACCGTTAAGGAGTGAAAGCTGGAAATTAACAAATAAAGACTGAAAACTCATGCCATGTGTCAGCCTACAATAAAAATGTTTGACAGCTTTTAACAACAGGCTAAGTGAGAAGCTAGTTAGAGGTCTCAGGAGAATGGTCTGAAATGAGACAATTCAGAGTGACTGTCTTAGGCTATAATGGAAGAAACAGATAAATTAAGCAACTGTCAAAAATGAAGATCAGTGAGAAGGTTCTTAACTGTGCATAACTGTCTGCCTTTCTTTAAGTCTTGCTCTAGAAAATGTTATTATTTCTGAAATTTATGCTAACAAGTATTGATTATTTAATATGGATACTCGCAAAGCTTTGATAAAGTTTGGTTGGTAGAAAAAATATGATCAACTATACTAATGACCTTTACTCAATTTCTGATCTATGTCAGATATTTCTCTATTCAGAAAAGCATCACTTGGAGATTGAAAATGGCAGCAGAGTAGGAGGACGCTGCATGACATGCTCCCAGGAACAAGCTAGAATTACAACTGAAATACAGAAAGGCTTCCTGAATAATCAATGGAAAACTGGCAGGAGAGAACCCTGATACCCAAGGACCGAAGGTGGAGATTGCATAGAGACTGGTAGGAGGTGCGGAGGTGCGAAAGGGCTGGCTGGGCACCCACAGACGGCAACTGAAGTCCCAGAGAGATATCTCAGCTGTAGGGGGAGGGGGTGCCACTGAGAACTCTGGGATCTAATCCTGAAGCTGGGCTCCCCAGCAGAGAGCACCAAACTGAGGAGGGTACCCACATAACATCTAGCTGTGAAAAGCAGTGGGGTACTGTCTGCCAGGGATGACAGCTGAAAGTTCGGGCACCCTCTTAAAGGGCCTGTTGCAGAAGACTGGAGAAAAACCAAGCCACGCTTAAAGAAAGGGAGTTACAATTTAATTATGATTATGCGCAGGCCCAGAGAAAAATGTGTCTTTCAAATTCTGGGCCCCCACATGGAGGAAACTTTATTTATGCTTTTTCCAGTCCTTTATCTCCCAAATTTGGAATGAGACTTCCAGGCCTTCTGAGAAAGAAGGCCTGCATGCTGGGAAAGGGCCATGAGACCATATCCCAAGGCATGGCCTGGTGCCAGCACTGACAACTCTGTCTGGAGCATAGTTTATGGCCTCTCTGGAATGGGAGTAGTCTTATTTTCCTTATTATTTAAGCAAGCAAGCGTTTACAGAAGCCAAAATAGCGGGGTTAAAATTTCAAACAGCAGTTTTTATATAAGATGGATGCTTCAGGCCAATGTACAAAAAATCCCTGTGGAGCCACCCACCTTGTGCTCTGGCAGAGGGAGGGTGAAGTGGACTGGAGCAGTGAGAGCAGAACCCAGGACTGGGGACTTGGGGATAGAGCTCAGAAGGCAGACACCCCAAGTTTCCTGGGCTGAGTCATTTCCTCACACAGTGGAGGACATCTTTCCCACACAAAACATCTGCCTTTCCTGGGGGGAAGACAGTTGACACATCCTACTGGAAAACACCTTGCCCTGAGGCCACTTAAGAGACCTCATATAGTTGATCAAATTTATCTGAAAAAGTAACAATTAGCCTCCAGACAGAAGCAACTGCCCATCCAGTTGAAAAAACTCTCGCCACACGATTGCCTGGGGCCAATTCAAGTCTGAATCCTATTAGTCTATAGGCAGAGGTGGTCTCTGGAGGCTTTGAGTCTTTGCCTGATCCAATTAGTCAGAAACAGCCTTTAATGCTGTCCTGCACTAGAGATTGAGAGGTAGAGAGGATCTACCTAAAACACAGTCATAAACCCAAACAGACAACCAAAATGAGGAAACAAAGAAACAACCCCCAAATGAAAGAACTACAGAAGAAGAGATAAATGAAGCAGAGATAAAAAATTTATCTGAAACAGAGTTCAGAGTAATGATGTTAAAAATGCTGAACAGTATGAAAAAAGATAGAGGAACTATGAAAAAAGAACAGTCTGAGATAAAGAATGACATAACACAAATAAAGAACACATTGGAATAAATACACAGCAGATTAGGGAAAGCTGTGGATTGAATCAGTGAATTAGAAGACAGAGTTGAAAATATCACTCAATTAGAGAACCAAAAAGAAAAAACAATTAAAAAATAGGAGGTCAGCTTAAGGGAGCTGTGGGACAATGTGAAATGTAACAATATTAGAATAGTAGTGCCAGAAGAGGCAGAAAGGGGAAAGGCATAGAGAAGGTGTTTGAAGAAATAATGGTAGGAAACTTCCCTAACCTGGTGAAGGAAAAAGTCACACAAGTTCAGGAGACACAGAGAACGCCAAACAAGAAGAACCCAAACAGACCCACGCCCAGACACATCATAATTAAAATGCCCAAAATTAAAGATAAAGAGAGAATCTTAAAGGCAGCAAGAGAAAAGAAAACTTACCTACAAAGGAGTTCCCATAAGGCTGACATCTGATTTATCATCAGAAACTCTACAGGTCAGAAGGGAATGGCATGAAGTACTCAAGGTAATGGAAAGCAAGGATCTGAGACCAAGATTACTATATCCACCAAGGCTATCATTCAAAATAGATGGTCAAATAAAGAGCTTCCCAGACAAAAAATGGCTAAAGAAGTTCATCACCACCAAGCCAACATTACAAGAAATGCTAAAGGGATTGCTGTAGGGATTGCTGAGAAGAAGAAACAGAGAGAGAAACATAGCCATACAGAATGAAAATGTCTATAAATAAGTACTTCTCAATAATAACCCTAAATGTAAATGAATCAAATGCTCCAATCAAAAGGTGTAGGGTAGCTGAATGGATAAAAAAACATCACCCAACTATATGCTGCCTATAAGAGACCCACCACAAAACAAAAGACACACACAGGATGAAAGTGAAGGGATGGAAAAAATGTTTCCATGCAAATGGAAAAGAAAAAAAAGTAGCAATACTCATATCCAACAAAATAGACTTTAAAAGCATCATGCTATCAGGATATAAAAAAACAATATAAAGAATATTCTAGGGACAAGAAAATTTGAATATAGACTATATATTAGAAAATATGATTTGCCAATGTTAAAGTCTTTGTGATAATGATATAGTAATGTATGATAATATCATTTTTAGCTGCTATATGCTTTTTGGGGGGAGGTAAACTATCATAATGTGTGCAATTTGTATTCCAATGATTTTGCTTTTACTAGTAATTTTATTGAAATAAAAACAGTCTCAAAAATAAATAAATAAATAAATAAATAAA
>NW_005370176.1:1250619-1269012 GCF_000412655.1 Myotis brandtii
CCTGTTATTTGCAGATTTTTAATATTTCCTATAACTTTTGTGATATCATACTATGTTAATATAGTTTTGGTAATATTATTATACTTAAAATCCTTTTATTCTTGAAATATTAATGTTTATTGCATGTAATCCTATATAATAAAAGGCTAATATGCAAATAGATCGAACAGCGGAACAACCAAACAACTGGTCACTATGATGTGCAGTGACGACCAGCGGGTGCATGTGGAACATGGCGGGCATCAGCAGCAGGCGGCAGAGTGCAGAACATGGCAGGCGTTGGCCACGGAGGAATGGTACAACAGGTGAGCAGGGGTGCCAGACCAAGGCGGGGCACCAGTTGATGTCATCAAGGCAAGCTTCTGGTGGTTACTGAAAATTCTTGGCTCCCACGTGCCTCAGGCCCGCCGGCACTTGCACCCGCTGCTGGCCCTGATCGCCCCTCAGGACTTCTCCACCTCCCTCTGCTCCTGAGGGGCGATCGGGGCTGGCAGCCACCTCTCGCACCCCCTGCCAACGACAGCCCCGCTTGCACCTAAAGCCAGCGCTGGAGCCGCCGCTTGTACCCCCTGCTGGCACCCGGCGCCAATCCCGATTGCTCAGCTCTGTCAGCAGGTGTGAGCGGCAGCTGCCAGCCCCGATTGCTCCTGAGGGCTTCTCCACCTCCCCCTGCTCCTGAAGATTGATCGGGGCAGCAACTGTCACTCACACCCACTGACAGTGCTGGCCCCACTTGGACCCACTGCTGGCACCGGACCCAATCACTCCGCACTGTCAGTGGGTGTGAGAGGGGCCAGCACTGTGAGTGTGTGGGAGTAGCAGTGGTGGGAGCGGAGCTGCCGGGAGACAGGGGACCAGGGACCATGGTGGGGGCGGGGCAGGCAGGGGCGCAGAGGATGGTCTGAGATCTGCTCCTGTGCCCACCGCAGCCTTGCAGCCCACAGTTCCTTTCAAGGTGCACAAATTCATGCACTGGGCCCCTAGTATTATTATATGTAAGATCATTTTTCTTGAATAATTGGTGTTTATTGCATGTAACATTATCATATTAAGATCATTTTTCTTGAAATATCAAGGTTTATTGCATGTAACATTATTATATTTAAAATCGTTTTTTTTGAAAGAAAAAAAAAAGCATCACTTAGCAGATACTTTACAAGTTGAAGATATAGGAAATAGGCACTTTTACTCAATCTACTTTGGAAAATCCTAAACTTAAAAGTAACTGTCAGGAGTGCCCTTCCAGTTGCCAGATGGGATGCTGCCTGATTCATGAATCGCTTAATAAAGCCAATTGGATCTTAAAAAGAAAGTAGCTGTCAGTTTTTGTCAAAGGTCCATTTTAGAGTTAAAAATTATACCTTGGCCTGAGGACGATTCCATCCTCCTTCATTCATAAGAAATTTCAAAGTTTATTTTTGAACTATTCAACAAGAACATCATTAAAACTTAAATGCCATCCTTTACAGTAGCGAGAAAACATATTTGTTTTAATATAGAATTGCATACTTAATGAGTATGTTATAGTTTTTCAAAGTCATATAAAAATATTAACCAGGGGTAATCCCCACCTCCATCCCTCCCAGCACCAGTAGGTAAAGTAGCCTCCTGGTGGTGCTGTAACCCTCACAGCTTCACTATGGGTGCAGCCCACCGCAGGAACCTAAGCCACACCCAGCAGCTTGGATGGAGGGCATCCCATCTAGACAAATGTTTACTAGTTGCCTCTTAAAAGGATTTCTAGTTACAGGAGGAAAAAATTCACATGTGACTCTTCAGTGAATATAGATAGTAACCACTTATATCTTCATTGTGTTATTCTACCTGGGCCCTTTCATTAAATAAAAATGTAAACTGTTTTCATATTCAAAGTTCTACAAAAATATTAGAAGAATCTTTTTCATTCATTTACATAAATATGCTCCTACTTACTTATTGAAAGTGAAGAAATAATTCCGTGTAACTTTGTAGTTTGTTAAAGCATTTGTTTAGCGTCATACACAATAATGAAATTTTCTATATTCAAGATGACAAATTTTAAGATAACTGGTACATGAGTTTTTAAAGAAATCCCTATGTAATGGATATGGGTTTTCTTGTTTGTTTGTTTTAATCCTCACCTGAAGACATGCTCAGAGAAAGGAGGGGAGTAGGGGGAGGGGGAGGGAGAGAGAAAGAGAGAGAGAGAGAGAGAAACACATCAACGTGTGACAGAAACATCAATCGGTTGGCTTCCGAACATGCCCCAATCAAGGATTGAACCCAAGACCCAGGTATGTGCCCTGACTGGGAATGGAACTGGCAACCTTTGGTACACAGGATGACATTCAACCAAATGAGCCACTCTGGCCGAGATGTAATGGATATGTTAACAGCTCTCAATAAGAAATAATACACTGATTCCTCCAAGGTAATCATAAACAGATACCAAGATAGACAATCCATTTGAATGAAGATATTGTTCATTTCACTGATTTGACCTCAAAAAGTGCTTAAAATAGGCAAGAGTCCAACATAGAAAGCCATGATATGTTTTTTGAAAGTCATTCAAAAATGTATCATCTGCAGCCCTGGCCGGTGTGGCTCAGTTGGTTGAGTATCTTCCCATGCACAGAGAGGTCCCCAGGTTTGATTCCTGGTCAGGACACATTCCAGGTTGTGGGCTCAAACCCCAGTAGGGGGCCTGCAGGAGGCAGCTGATCGTTGTTTCTCTCTGGTGTTGATGTTTCTTTCTCTCCCCCTTTATATAAAATCAATAAAAACATATTTTAAAAATCTATAATCTGTGGATATTATTGCATTTTATGAGGGAGTTAAAGCATTCCTCTTTCAATAGTAAAAATATTGTTATTAGGGAGATAAGAAAAAACTGTCCTATCAGTCATCATCATCCCACCAGTAAATGAACAAAATTAGGCTAAGAAAGACAACAGTCCCTGATACAAGTCAAATCACATGCTTGAAATCTCATGCTAAAATATATGTATTACTCATTTTAAAAATCATATAACATGAGAATTCTTTCCACTTTGCTTTAAATTCAAAACCACTTCAATAAAAATACTTGCTACATAAGACAGTTATAACCCAGTACTATCATTTTGTATGGTTAATTTCTATCACCTTTGGGGAGGGAAGTCTATATAACATAATGACTTTTACATTTACTTGGTAGATCTACCTATGGGGCATTTTTATATTAATCTGATTTAATGGGATCTATTTTAGGTTAATTAATCCTCAGAGATACAAATCCCTTAATAAATCAATGTGCAGTATTTCTAACTATTAACCAAAACATTCATAAATCATGTTAAGCAATGCATTAGCAAGACCAAAATACCTCATTTTCTGCTTCTGTTTGCAGCTTTCAAACCTTAACTCTGCTTCCCCAACCTTCCCAAATGCACCCTTCTTCCACGTTCCACTCCTCTATCAACTAGAAAATGGTCAGACATAATTTTCATATATCAAATGACTGAAATTCATTTACACCATAACTAATTCCACAAGTACTTGTATATTAAGCTGGCAAACTTAATGGTGAAATTGCAGGCTTAAATCTTTACTGAAGGCAGGGACATCATCAAGCATATAAGAGATTAGAGGTCAGTAGAAATAGGAAGTCTGATATGCATTCTGTAAGGCAAACCTGATGTAGTCCTTTCATGGTGAAGCTGGGGGTGGACGTAAATAGCCCTTGACACGCTGCCCTTGTTAACACAAACTGCTCAAACACAACCCTCTTCTGCCTCCCTTTCCTTTGTTTCTCTTATCTGTTTAAAACACAAGTACTGAATGCAATTGTATTGATTGAAACAATAGGCATTTAAGGCCAATAACATCATCTAAACACAGTACAACCACCTTCTTTTTCTTATTCTTCCCGAGCCCTATTTTGTATTCTTATTTATGTAATGGCTTTTTGGTACTATAATCCTACCCTTAACCAATTGCTCCCAAGTTATTTAATATTCCAACTACCTCTGGTAATTTAATTTTTATTTTTTTAAAATATACTTGTGGAATGTATCTCTTCATCAGTAGGGATATTATGCTATTAAAATGTTGCTTTTTGTTTTGTTGGTGCCAAGAAAATTTTGCAAACTATACACCCCCTTGTACATTTTTTAATTGACATCTAAATTTTTTCATTATAAGTTTAAATAGTTTCAAAGGAGTAATTTCTAACACATTATATATATTGCTATCCTATCTAATAAACGTAATATGCAAATTAACCATCACTTCATGCTAAAGATGGCGGCGCCCACAGCCAATAAGGAGGGAATATGCAAATTGATGCAACAAAGATAGCGGCGCCAGCCAGAGCCGCAGCGCTGGCCAGAACCACGGAGCCGGCCAGAGAGCGGGCGGGAAGGCTTGGCTTCCCAGATGGCCCCAGCGACCAAGGAATGGGGCTAGGGGAAATCAGGCCAGGAGGGGAGGGCAGTTGGGGGTGATCAGGCCGGCAGTGGGGGAAGTTGGGGGCAAGCAGAGGGCAGTGGGGGGCAATCAGGCCAGCAAGGGGGGGCAGTTGGGGGTGAGAAGGCCAGTGGGGGTCAGTTGGGGGCAAGCAGGCTGGCAGGCAGAGTGGTTAGGGTTGATCAGGCAGGTAGGCAGGTGAGCGGTTAGGAGCCAGTGGTCCCGGATTGCGAGAGGGATGTCCAACTGCCGGCAGTCGGACATCCCCCAAGGGGTCCCAAATTGGAGAGGGTGTAGGCTGGGCTGAGGGATAACCCCCTCCCCTGTGCACGAATTTTGTGCACTGGGCCACTAGTTTTAAAAAAGCTCTTATATCACCTTAAGTGTATCAAATGGAATTTAAATTCCACAGCTATTTGATAGCCACCATTATCCATGAACTGATGAACAACTGGTTCAGAATGGTCAGAAATTTTCTCCTTTTTTCCCTTAAACTTATTTTCCTTTTTACTTTCATCACAAATTATTTTTAACTTTTAATTTAAAATACTTATAGATTCGCCCTGACCGGTTTGGCTCAGTGGATAGAGCATCAGCCTGCGGACTGAAGGGTCCCAGGTTCGATTCCAGTCAAGGGCATGTACCTTGGTTGCGGGCACATCCCCAGTAGGGGGTGTGCAGGAGGCAGCTGATCGATGTTTCTCTCTCATTGATATTTCTGACTCTCTATCCCTCTCCCTTCCTCTCTGTAAAAAATAAAAAATAAAAAATAAAAAATAAAATACTTATAGATTCATAGGAAGGTGCTAAGTAATGTACAGGGACGTCCCCTGTACTCCTCACCCAGTGTTCCCCAACATTAACTTGTTGCATAATAACAGCACAATATCAAAACCATAAAATTGACATTTCTACAATAAAGAGCTTATTCAGTACATATGCACTCATTTTGTGTGTGTGCATGTGTGCTCTATGCAATTTTATCACATATGTAACTTTATGGAACTACCACCACAATCAAGATACTTAACTGGACCATCATCAAGAGAATCCTTTATATTACCTCTTTATAGCTACAGCCTCCCTCTCCCTGTCCGTTCCCTGTCCTGTGGTCACCATTAATCTTGTTTTCCACCCCTGTAATTATGTTATTCCACAAATGTTATAAATGGAACCAAGCAGTATGTATCCTTTTGAGATTGACGTTTTACTAATCATAATTTCCTCCAGGTTCATCCAAATATTTGCATATATCAATAGCACATTCCTTTTCATTGCTGAGTCATATTCCATGGTTTGGACGTAACACACTTTGTTTAACCATTCATACATTGCAAGACAGACATCTGGGTTGTTCCAGTTTGAGGCTATTACAAATAAAGTGGCTATAAACATTCATGTATAGGTTTGTGTGAACATAAATGTCTTTGTTATCTCAAGATGCCATACAAAATACCATAGATTGGGTGGCTTAAACAACATAAATTCCTGTCTCACAGTTCTGGAAGTTGGAAGTGTGAGATCAAAGAGACAGAATGGTCAAGTTCTGATGACAGATTTCTTCCTGGCTTGCAAAAGAGTGCCTTCTCACTGTGCTCTCATATGGCAGAGCAGAGGGAGGGAGAGGGTGAGAAAAGGAGGGAGGGAGAGAAAGATTTAGGGAGGGAGGGAGGGAGGTGGGGAGAGAGGAAGAGAGACCACAAGAGCAACACTAGCTCTCTGGTATATCTTCTTTTTTTAATGAAAAAGAAAATTTTTTTAAATATATATATATTTGGAGAGAGAAACATTGATTTGTTGTTCCACTTGTTTATGTATTCCTTGGTTGATTATTGTATTTGTCTTGACTGGAAATCCAACCTGTAACTGAGGCAAATCGGGACGATACTCTAACCAACTGAGCTACTCAGCCAGGGCTAAATGTTATAACTTATTCTATCTTCATGATTCCAGACATTACAGGGCAGGGTGAGTAAACAAGGCAAAGAAAGCAAACGCCCTATTTAACCAGATACAGCATTTTGGCATTTTCATGATCTACAGATTGAGTTAATTAATTTACTGATTCAGCTAATTTTGCAATTTAGGATCTTCCTCATACCACACTCCAAGGATCTTAATGACTGGACTACACTCTGAAATGGTGTTCACTCTAACTTTTTTTTTTTTGGTTAATCCTCACCTGAAGTTATTTTTCCATTGATTTTTAGGGAGAGTGGAAGAGAGAGGGAAAGACAGAAAGAAACATCGATGTGAGAGAAACACATCAATTAGTTTCCTCCTGCACGCACGCTGAACCCGGGACCCTTTGGTCCGAAGGCCAATGCTCTATCCACTGAGCCAAACCAGTGAGGGCACTCTAACATTCTTGAAGCTGTCACATCTTAATCTGAGATCTGACACCTCTTGTTAAGGCAGAGAACTGTTAAAAGCTTCCTCTTGGCTAACCCAGTCCACCAGCAATCTTAACAGCTAAGTTACTACATAAAAACAAAACCGCACCCAAGCATTGATTGAAACTATTGTGCTGGGATCCCTTTTCAGAGCATTAACTCCCTGAGAGAAAAGAGGTCCTAACCAATTGCTTCCCCAGTATATTATACCCTACTAGAGGCCTAGTGCACTAATTTGTGCACCAGTGGGGTCCCTCGGCCTGGCCTGTGGATTGGGCTGAAACCAGCTCTCTGACATCCCCCAAGGGGTCCTAGATTGTGAGAGGGTGCAGGGACCCCACTGGTACACGATCAGGGCCAGGGAGGGATGCAGGAGGTTGGCCAGCCAGAGAGGGACCTTGGGAGGGCTCCAGGACGTGTCTGGCCCATCTCACTCAGTCGCAATCAGCCAGACCCCAGCAGCAAGCTAACCTACTGGTCGGAGCATCTGCCTTCTGGTGGTCAGTGCACATCATAGTTGAGCCTTAGCATATCATTAGCATATTACACTTTGATTGATTGAACAGCCAACCAGATGACCGGACACTTAGCCTATTAGGCTTCTATTATATAGGATTTCCTTTGAAGCATAACTCAAGAGGTCAGGGAGCCATGATCATCCTGACAAGTTTATCAGTATTTACATACAAAGTATATTTAAAGCTGATCCCAGATGAAGTATTGCAACCATAATCTCAAGTAATCGTTTCAGTTTTAGCACAGTGAATCCCTACAAGATGCCAAAGCAAGTGAGAAATCATCCCAAAGTAAAAAGCGATGGTTCATCATCTTTTACAAGTGAGAAGAAAACACTAGGAGGAAAAAACCTCTCCCCAGTTCCTCATTAAATTGATGGCTATGTTCACAGCCTTAACTGACAAATCCAGAGTGCTCAATTTCCTGATTTGAGAAGTCTATTTTCTTTCTTTTTTTAAACAAAATTTTTCAATTGATTTCAGAGAGGAAGGAAGAGGGAGATAGGAACATCAATGATGAAAGAGAATCATTGATCAGCTGCCTCCTGTACACCCCACACTGGGGATCGAGTCCACAACCCAGGCATGTGCCCTGACCGGGAATGGAACTGTGACCTCCCGTTTCATAGGTGGACACTCAATCACTGAGGAGTCTATTGTCAAGGTGACTGTCAAGGTCAAGAAGAGTTTGCAGGCTTTTTTCTGCCATGGCCCATGAACTCCAGTCCTTCAATGGGAATCTCCTTCTCCTTTACTGCTTTCTGAACAAACTGCTGGTAGCACTAGAAGAGGTCAGTGCACAGGTCCCTGGAGCTGTCCCCCTTGAAGAACTTCTTGGCAAACCAGCGATTAAAGCACTGATCTTCTTATGAGAGCTCTAATGCCATCATGAGAGCCTTGCCTTATGACCTCATCGGACCTAATTATCTTCAAAGGCCTCGTCATCAAATATCACACTTTGGGGTTTAGGGTTTCAACAGATGAATTTGGGGATGGGACATAATTCAATCCAAGTAATAAGTTTTCATATCTCTGGAATAAACAAACGCCTAGGCCATATGGTAGTTGCATGTTTAGTTTTGTTTTTGTTTTTTTAAGAAATTGTTTTCCAGAGTGGACATATCATTTTACATTCCTACCATCAACGTATGAATGATCCAGTTTCTCTGCATTCTCGCCAGTATTTGGTGGTGTCACTTTTTTTCATTTTAGCCATTCTGATGGTATCTCATTGTGGTTTTAATTTGCAATTCCCTAATGACCAATGAGGTTGGACATCTTTTCATGTGCTTATTGTGCCATATTATATCCTCTTTGGGAAAATATCTGTGCATTTCTTTTTCCCATTTTCTAACTGGGATGTTTGTTTTTTTACAGTTGAGTTTTCAGAGTTCTTTATATATTCTAGATACTAGTCCTTTGTCAGATATATAGCTTGCAAATATTTTCTCCCACTCTATAGCTTGTCTTTTCATTCTCTTAAAGGTCTTTTATAGCCCTGACCAGTTTGACTCAGTGGATAGAGCAGGGGTGGGCAAACTTTTTGACTCGAGGGCCACAATGGGTTCTTAAACTGGACCGGAGGGCCAGAACAAAAGCATGGATGGAGTGTTTGTGTGAACTAATATAAATTCAAAGTAAACATCATTACATAAAAGGGTACGTTCTTTTTTTTTTTTAGTTTTATTCATTTCAAACGGGCCAGATCCGGCCCGCGGGCCGTAGTTTGCCCACGGCTGGGATAGAGCATCGGCTTGTGGACTGAAAGGTCCCAGGTTCGATTCCGGTCAAGGGCATGTACCTTGGTTGCAGGCATATCCCCAGTAGGAGGTGTGCAGGAGGCAGCTGATCGGTGTTTCTCTCTCATCGATGTTTCTAACTCTCTATCCCTCTTCCTTCCTCTCTGTAAAAAAATCAATAAAAATATATTTTTAAAGGTCTTTTATAGAGCAAAAGATTTTAATTTTGATTTTAATTTTCCCTTTAGAGATCATGTTTTTGGTGTAAAGTCTACAAATTTTTTACTAGTGCTAGACCCCAGAGATTTTCTTCTTTTTATTCCTAGAAGTTTCATAGTTTTATGTTTTCCATTTATGTTCATGATCTATTTTGAATTCATTATTGTATAAGAGTTAGGCCAAGTTTCTTTTGTTGCCAATGGATACACAATTGCTCAGCACCACTTAATAAAAAGGCTATCCCTCACCCTGGCCATGTGGCTCAGCAGGTTGGGTGTCATCCCGTGCACTAAAAAGTTGCTGGTTTGATTCCCAGTCAGGGCACATGCTTGGGTTTCTGACTTGATCCCCAGTGGGGGGTGTGCAGGAGGCAAATGATTAATGTATCTCTCACATCAATGTTCCTCTCTCTCTTACCCTCTCCCTTACTCTCTCTCTAAAAAAAAAATAAACTATACTTTAAAAAAAATAAAAAGGCTATTCCTCCTCCATTTGAATTGCTTTTAGAGCCTTTGTCAAAAATTAATTAGTCATACTTATGGGGCTCTATTTTGGGGTTCCCTAATTTATTCCATTGATCTCTGTGTCTATCCCTCTGCCAGTACCACACTATCTTGATTAATGAAGCTATACAGTAAGGCTTAACATCAGGAAATGTGATTCTTCCCACACAAATTATTTTAATGTAATATACTCTGTTTGAAAGTCTTTATTGGCCACTCTATTATATTTCCCTCAACAAAAATCTGTTTATAAACTGAAAATAAAGTTCTCTTTATTTTTTTAATAAAAGACTCCATGTGTTAAACAATCTCTTTTGTTTTGAGTTTTCTTTACAATTATTACTACTACCCAACTGATTAAAATATAAATACATGGCAAATTTTGATTTTTAAAATTCTTAAACATAAGAAAAAAACTTTATTAAAGATGTGGGTGAACTCTTTCTTCTTCAATTAGTTAATGTTTTCGTCAGTGACTATTACTTATTGCCAGGATGAAATAGGGCTCAACATCAATTCTATCCCTACTTTTTGTTTTTATAACTTTAAGTGGTGAGAGGCATTCTTCACATAAATGAGAAGATGAGAATGGAAGTCTTATTAGAGTCACTACTTCTCAATTCTTTGAAATCTGTTAAGCCATGTGGCAAAAATGACAGTAATCTACCATAAAAATATACTTAATAATCTATAAGTTAATTAGCAAACAACTCAATTAGTTCCTCTTTCAGTTTTGTAAGAGCAAAAAACTGGAAAGTAGTTGAATTACAAAAGAAACTGTTATCCAATCACTTCCCGAGATGGTGTTACTCAGTCATTCACTATCTTAACACAGACATCAACATTTTCAACTGCCCTTTGTTTGGCGCCTGGTGGCTTTACCTCCAGGAACCTCTGTACGATTTGAGATGGATGTGCAATATGCCTTTCTTTTGTAATAGTGGGAGAAGGGCAACTGGGAAAGAGAAGGTGGGAAAGCAGGCCCTGCTGCACATTCTCAGGCTGAACAATGTTAGAAAAAGTATATGGGGAATTTAAAGACTTACAATTGGCTCCCTTAAACTACCCATGCCCCTCCACTTGTTGGAAAGTGTACCCAGTTGAAAGATAAAAGTGAATGTGCATCTGTGGCCCACAGTATCAACATTACTGCAGGGACTATATGGAAGTGAACAGTAAATACTTTTTGATGAGGAAAAGTGCAATAGAAAAATGACAAGCACCAAAATAGCAACACAATATATCAAAGGAAGAACTCTTGAAAGCTAAGAATCAGACTGAAGCAAATTAAGCTGTTGCTTAAAGCATAATAATTAAGGCCTTTTAAATTCACCCAACCATCCTGCTATCACAGACTAAAAAGGCTTATTTATTCCTTCTCTGTCCTAGGGGAATAAATGATCTCAAGAGTCTTTCTATTTCACCAAAGTGCTATTTAAAAGCTGATGAAATGTTTAAGCAATTCATTACATTAATATAAAAACCTTTTATAAGACAGAAGTATGATCAAAACTAAAGTGTGGGTGGCACTGAATAAAGTGGAAAGGGTATGCTCTCTGATGGTAATGCCAGGTCCCGGTGTTTGCCTGGCTGGCTCCTGCTTATTAGAGCTCAGGTAACTGCCCCTCCACAGCAAGGTTCTCCAACCAAATGGCAACACAGATGTCCTCACCCTCATTATCACATCACCTATTGTAATTATTTGTGCACACAGCAACGTGATATTTTTGTTGGTTTTTTAAAACACCATTTATTATTTATCAATCAGTGCCCCTCCCCAAAACAATGCACAAAATTCTGTCACATCATTGCTACAAGCTATAGAAATGAGGCACAAAATTGGTGCTAATTTAAGACTCTAATCTTTAATGGAATAGTTTTTTTTCTTTTTTTACTAAAATAAACTGTTGCTATTATACAAGATTTTAAGGGGTGGGGGGGAGAAGATGCCATTATATCTTTTTTTTAATTTAAATTATTTATTGTTTAAAGTATTACATAAGTCCCCTTTTTCGCCCATTGACCTCTCCCTGGCCGCCCTCACTGCCCCGCCCCCCAGCACATGCCCTCACCATTATATCTTTGTGCCTCTGGTGGTTCTCAACCTTGGCTGCACATTAGAATCACTTGGGAATCTTTTTAAAATCCTGATTTCTGGGCCTCATTTTATGGGGTGGGGCCACAACATTAGTAACAAAGAAACAGAATTTCCGGAGTATGAGGCCCAGAAATCAGGATTTTTAAAAGATTCCCAGGTGATTCTAATGTGCAGCCAAGGTTGAGAACCACTGCTCTAAATTATTTACTCCAATTCTCTTGCTTCATTTTATTGAAATAATTTACTAATTATGCAATGCTTAAACAGACACTGCAGCCACGAATATAAACAGGGTAGGTCAGTAAATACCCAGGAGACAGATAGCAGTTTAAATTCACTACAGGACTTTGAGTTCAAGATGGTAGATTGAGGATATAAATGTTTACTACATATAGCGTGCAAAACCACACTCAACTAAGTAAGGCAAAAGAAGCAATAAACCTTTTATCACAAAAGAAAAGGTAAGCAGGGGGTTCACCAGTGGATGAAAGATCCAACAAATGTCTAGATTAAAAAATCAGATGAAATTGTGTTGATGGATGAGGCAGGCAGAGTAAGCCACAGCCCAGAATACTCCAAAAGGCAACCTGAAAGGAACTGGAAACCAAGCTGCTTTTTGGAATGCTAGAGGAATCTAGAGAGCCAATCTGCCCTGGAACACCCGATGGCTCTGGGCTCTGGGCCAGCAGGTACAAGGGAGGGCAGGAGTGAGAAGTGGGTTGAAGACAGTGGGATAATTGAAGGTCTGTACCTGGAACTATGCTGGTTGGCACTCCCATCTCTTCCCCCCACCCCCACACAGATCACAGGCAGCCTGGCATTAACCCTCAGCTGAAAAACCAGACAGCTGAAGGAACAAACAACCTGGAGAAAGCCAAGGCTTCTGGTGGGAGCACAGTCTTCCCAGAGTACAGTACTCTGGCACAAGGGCCCCCAAAGCCTGAGCATAGGCTCACCTAGAGAAAGCAAGACAGCCAAGGCATGCTGCCCTACACAGAGGGCTCAGTCAGCCATCCCTAAGGTAATGGATTTAAGGGGGAAAGAAACCAATTTTTAAAATAGCAGAGGAGCCCTGGCTGATGTGGCTCAGTTGGTTGAGCATCCTCCCATGCACCTAAAGGACACCGGTTTAATTCTTGGTCAGGGCACATGCTCAGGCTCTGGGGGTTTGGTCCTCGGAGGTAAACAATCAATGTTTCTCTCTCACATCATGCTTCTTTCTCTTTCTTTCCCCCTTTCTCTCTCTGAAATCAGTTAAAAAACAACCCATATTTAAAAAACAAAACAAAAGCAATGATAAAGATAAATAAATAGCCCTAGTCAGTTTGGCTCAGTGGATAGAGCGTCAGCCTGTGGACTGAAGGGCCCCAGGTTTAAATCCTGACAAGGGCACATGGCTGGGTTTGGGGCTCGATCCCAGGGTTTGCAGGAGGCAGCCAACCAATGACTCTCTCTCTCTCATCATTGATGTTTCTATATCTCTCTCCCTTCCTCTATGAAATCAATAAAAAAGCATATTTAAAAAGAATAATAATAAATAAATAAAATAGCAGAGGAAATCCTTCTCAGTCCTTCTTTCTCTCTTTAAAAAAAAATTAAATTGATTGGGGTGGCATTGGTCAACATGAACATATAGGTTTCAGGTGTGGGTTTCTATGTTACAAGATCTGTATATTACACCATGTGTCCACCACCCAGAGTCAAATCTTCTCGTGTCACCTTATATTATTACCCCCCTTCCCTCTGGCAACCACCACACTGCTGTTTGTGTTCATGAGTTTCAGTTTTATACCCCACACATGAGTGAAATATTATGGTTTTTAGCTTTTGCTGACCTGCTTATTTCCCTTAGCATAATGTTCTCAAGGTCCATCCATGTTGTTGCAAATGGCGCTATTTCATCCTTTCTTATGGCTGAGTAGTATTCCACTGTGTACATGTACCACATCTTTATCAAGTCCTCTATCTGAAGACACTTTGGTTGTTTCCATAGCTTGGCCACTGTGAATAATGCTGTAATGAACATAGGGTGCATATATCTTTGAAAATACACGATTTTGAGCTTTTTGGGCATATACCCAGGAGTGGGATTGCTGGGTCGTATAATAGCTCTATTTTTAAATTTTTGAGGAATCACCAGACTGCTTCCATAGTGGTTATACCAGTCTACATTCCCACCAGCAGTGAATGAGGGTTCCCTTTTTCCCACAACCTCTCCAACACTTGTTACTGCTTGTCTTGTTGATAATGGCCACTCTAACTGGTGTAAGGTGGTATCTCATTGTAGTTTTGATTTGAATTTCCCTAATAGCCAGTGTGGTTGAATAGCTTTTCATATATCTATTGGCTGTTTGTATGTCTTCTTGGGAGAGGTGTATTTTCAGGTCCTCTGCCCACTTTTTTATTGGGTTTTTGTTTGTTTGGTGTTGAGTTTTACGAGTTCTTTATATATTTTGGCAATTAAACCTTTGTTGGAGTTACTGTTTACAAATATTATCTCCCATCTGGTTGGCTGCCTCTTTGTTTTACTGTCAGTTTCTTTTGCTGTGCAGAAGCTTTTGAGTGTGATATAGTCCCATTCGTTTATTTTTGCCTTTACTTCCCTTGTCTTTGGAGTCAAATTCATAAAATGTTCTCTACTACCCAGATCCATAAGTTTGGTACCTATATTTTCTTCTATGTAACTTATTGTTTCGGGTCTTATTATTTAGGTCTTTATCCCTTTTGAATTAATTTTTGTACATGGGGACAAACTGTAATCCAGTTTAATTTGTTTGCATGTGGCTTTCCAGTTTTCCCAGCACCATTTACTGAAGAGATGTTTTTAAAAATCTTTATTGTTGAAAGTATTACATATGTCCCCCTCCCCCTCCACTAACCCCTTCTGGCCCACCCTGCCCTCTTCCCCAGGCTTCACCACCCTCTTGTCAGTGTCCATGGACTACGCATATATGCATTGAAGTTCTTTGGTTGATCACTTCCCACCCACCCATCCTCCTGCACCTTCCCTCTGAGATTCTGCAGTCTCTTCTATGCTTCTACGTTGAAGAGACTGTCTTTACTCCATTGTAAGTTTCTGACTCCTTTATGGAAAATTATCTGTCCATATACAGGTAGTTTGTATGGGATCTCTATACAAAAAATTAATTGACCCCTGGCTAGACTCACTAAGGAAAAAAGGGGAAAGACCCATATAAACAAAATCAGAAATGAGAGAGGAGAAGGTACCACAGATATACAAAGGATCATACTAGAATATTATGAGACTATATGCCACCAAATTCAATAACCTAGAAGAAATGGATAAGTTCCTAGAAATATATAACCTTCCTAGACTAAATCATGAAGACTATATGCCACCAAATTCATATTGTCTGTTTCTCTGCTAATATCATGTTGTTTTCATTACCATAGCTCTTTGGTATAATGTGCCTTCCTGTATACTAACAACAAAACTTCAGAAAAAGTTTATTGATGTTTGCATATTGATTTTGTATCCTGCAACTTGACTGTATTTGTTTATTGTTTCTAGTAGTTTTTGGTGGAGTCTTTAGGGTTGTCTATATACAGAATCACGTTATCCGCAAAATGTGACAATTTAACTTCTTCCTTCCCTATTTGGATGCCTTTTCTTTCTTTCTCTTTCCTTATTGCTCTGGCTAGGACTTCCAGCACTATGTTGAATAAGTGTGGTGAGAGTGAACATCCTTGTCTTCCTGATCTTAGAGGAAAAGCTTTCAGTTTTTCGCCATTGGGTATATTAGCTGAGGGGTTATCATATATGGCCTTTATTATGTTGAGGGACTTTCCTTCTATTCCTATTTTATTGAGTGTTTTAATCATACATGGATGTTGTATCTTATCAAATGCTTTTTCTGCATCTGTTGAAAAGATCATATGCTTTTTACCCTTTCTTTTGTTAATGTGGTGTATTACGTTGATTTATTTGCATATGTTGAACCATCCTTGTGCCCCTGTAATGAACCCCACTTGATCATGATATATTATTTTTTGGATGTACTATTGTATTCGATTTACTACTATTTTGTTTAGGAATTCTGCACCTGTATTCATTAGATATATTTATTTGTAGTATTCTTTTTTTGGCTTATCTTTGCCAGGTTTGGGTATCAGGGTTATATTGGCCTCATAGAATGTGTTAGGCAGCATTGCCTCTTCAATTTTCTGGAAGAGTTTGAGAAGGATAGGTTTTAAATCTTTGAACGTCTGGTAGAATTCACTGGTGAAGCCTGTACTTTTGTTTTTGGGGGGGAGGATTTTAACAGTTGTTTCAATTTCCTCACTGCTGAACAGTCTATTTAGATTTTCCAATTCTTCATGATTTAGTCTAGGAAGGTTATATATTTCTAGGAACTTATCCATTTCTTCTAGGTTATTGAATTTGGTGGCATATAGTCTCATAATATTCTAGTATGATCCTTTGTATATCTGTGGTACCTTCTCCTCTCTCATTTCTGATTTTGTTTATATGGGTCTTTCCCCTTTTTTCCTTAGTGAGTCTAGCCAGGGGTCAATTAATTTTTTGTATAGAGATCCCATACAAACTACCTGTATATGGACAGATAATTTTCCATAAAGGAGTCAGAAACTTACAATGGAGTAAAGACAGTCTCTTCAACGTAGAAGCATAGAAGAGACTGCAGAATCTCAGAGGGAAGGTGCAGGAGGATGGGTGGGTGGGAAGTGATCAACCAAAGAACTTCAATGCATATATGCGTAGTCCATGGACACTGACAAGAGGGTGGTGAAGCCTGGGGAAGAGGGCAGGGTGGGCCAGAAGGGGTTAGTGGAGGGGGAGGGGGACATATGTAATACTTTCAACAATAAAGATTTTTAAAAACATCTCTTCAGTAAATGGTGCTGGGAAAACTGGAAAGCCACATGCAAACAAATTAAACTGGATTACAGTTTGTCCCCATGTACAAAAATTAATTCAAAAGGGATAAAGACCTAAATAATAAGACCCGAAACAATAAGTTACATAGAAGAAAATATAGGTACCAAACTTATGGATCTGGGTAGTAGAGAACATTTTATGAATTTGACTCCAAAGACAAGGGAAGTAAAGGCAAAAATAAACGAATGGGACTATATCACACTCAAAAGCTTCTGCACAGCAAAAGAAACTGACAGTAAAACAAAGAGGCAGCCAACCAGATGGGAGATAATATTTGTAAACAGTAACTCCAACAAAGGTTTAATTGCCAAAATATATAAAGAACTCGTAAAACTCAACACCAAACAAACAAAAACCCAATAAAAAAGTGGGCAGAGGACCTGAAAATACACCTCTCCCAAGAAGACATACAAACAGCCAATAGATATATGAAAAGCTATTCAACCACACTGGCTATTAGGGAAATTCAAATCAAAACTACAATGAGATACCACCTTACACCAGTTAGAGTGGCCATTATCAACAAGACAAGCAGTAACAAGTGTTGGAGAGGTTGTGGGAAAAAGGGAACCCTCATTCACTGCTGGTGGGAATGTAGACTGGTATAACCACTATGGAAGTAGGGTAATTATTGGTGTATGAGGATTTCCTATAGCCATTTTATCTTTTGTTTTCTGGTAGCTCTGTGCCTCCATTGGTTCTTTTCCTTTATGTTTCTGTTATTTTTGTTTGGTAATATTCCATACATCTTTCCTCTGTTTCCTCTCTTTTTTTTAAGCTCTATGTCTTGGATTGGAGATTTTTGTGTGTGGTTACCATTAGCTTTATACAGAATGAAGTTGCATATATACTGTAGTTTTATTCCTTTTTGAGTACATCTATTCTTCATCTTCCTTTGCTAGTTCAGACCTTTCCACCTTCCCCTTGTTTTTGTTGTCATAAATTATCCGTGTTTATGCTGTAAGTTTTTGGTGATCTTACTTGTAGTGTTGTGACCTTATATTTTTGTTTCAGGTAGAATAACTCCCTAGAGTATTTCCTGCAATGGAGGTTTTCTGGTGGTAAAATCCCTCAGCTTCTGTATGTCTGGCTGCTTTGAGAATTTTTTCTTTGCCATTAATTTTTGACAGCTTCAATACCAAGTGCCTTGGAGAGGGCCTCTTTGGATTGAGGTAACTAGGTGTTCTGTTTGCTTCTTAGATTTGAGGATCTAGTTCTTTACATAGATTTGGGAAGTTCTCATCCACTATTTGTTTTAATAGACTCTGCATTCCATGCTTTCTCTCTCCTTCCTCTGCAATGCCTATAATTCTAATATTGCTTTTTCTGATGGAGTCAGATAGGTCTCATAGAGCTCTTTCATTTTTCTTTATTCTCAGGTCTCTCTCTTCTTCCTTCTGCTTCACTTCTTGATTCCTATCTTTGATATCACTAGTTCTTTTCTCTAAGTAGTTGGTTCTGTTCTCTATGCTCAGTAGCTCACTCTTTTTTTTTTTTTAATTAATGATTTCAGATAGGAAAGGAGAGGGAGAGATAGAAACATCACTGATGGGAAAGAATCATTGATGGCTGCCTCCTGCATG
>NW_005370176.1:1269230-1280579 GCF_000412655.1 Myotis brandtii
AAATATATTTTATTGATTTTTTACAGAGAGGAAGGGAGAGGGATAGAGAGTTAGAAACATCGATGAGAGAGAAACATCGATCAGCTGCCTCCTGCACACTCCCCACTGGGGATGTGCCCGCAACCAAGGTACATGCCCTTGACCAGAATCGAACCCGGGACCCTTGAGTCTGCAGGCCGATGCTCTATCCACTGAGCCAAACCAGTTAGGGCAGTAGCTCACTCTTAATCTCCTTAATTGCATGCTTCATTTCCAGGATTTCTGATTGTTTCTTTTTTAAAGTTTCAATTTCCTTGGTAAATACTCATTTTGTTCATTGATTTGTTTTCTAAGTACACTGAATTGCCTGTCAGTATCTTCGTGCATCTCGTTGAGTATTTTCAGAACTGCAATCTTGAAATCTCTGTATTTGTATCACATATTTCCATGTGTTCCAGTCTGCTTTCTGGGGATTTTTTCATTTTCTCTCTGGTCATCGTCGTTACTGTGGTTCTTCATGGTATTTGCTGTCCTCCTTTGCTTTCGCATTTATCTCTGAAGAGGTCTTTCTACTCTATTCCAATAGATGACACTGAATCAGAAGACTTTTACCTCTGTGATCTGCCAGATTTGAGCCTCCTCAGCTTCGGTAGGACAGTATAGTCACGCAGCTTTGGGTTGGGGTTTGTCTTACTTTCACCATAATGGCGACTTCTGACCTTTTTTGGGGTCACTCCTGGGGATCAGTCACAGAGAGAAACAGCGATTCTATTGCAATAGCTCTTGGTTTACAGATGATATGCTCCTGAACCTGACTCCGAGGACAATGAGAGACGAGTCTTGGGAGTGCAAACTGTGGCAGGGCTCTGTGACTCCATTTATCTGAAACACCACTGCCCGGCCCAACAGTGGGGAGCCACAGGCAGAACCCTGCACTCTGTCAGGCACCTGCCCAATGAACAGCGATTCTATTGCAATAGCTCTTGGTTTACAGATGATATGCTCCTGAACCTGACTCCGAGGACAATGAGAGACGAGTCTTGGGAGTGCAAACTGTGGCAGGGCTCTGTGACTCCATTTATCTGAAACACCACTGCCCGGCCCAACAGTGGGGAGCCACAGGCAGAACCCTGCACTCTGTCAGGCACCTGCCCACTCAGGCACTGTTCCCACTCTCCTGGCTTGCCCTGCGGGGCTGCTCCCTGCAGCTCTCTGTTCCTCTTGCCCAGCTGAGGGAAGTGTCTGCTACCTCCGGCTTTCTCCCGTCTCTGGGCCAGCCGAGCCATGAGCTCCCAGTAGCAGGGCTGCATCATCTGTGCTTTCCTCCCTTCTCATTTTCCCATTTATTCCTGAATGCCCACCTTTAGGTGTTTTAGTGCTTGGGTCCCTCAGGCATGCATCTGTGTTGAGCAGGGATTTCTTTGTTGAATTATAGATGGTTAACTTGTTGAAATGTCCAGGGGAAAGGAAAAGTTGCGCCCTTATGCCACCATTCCTCTACATCACTTTGTCCAGTCCTTTCTAAAATACAATTAGACAACTCAGTTGGTTAGAGTGCCGTCCCAATAGGCCAAGGTAGTGGGTTCGATCCCAGTCAATGCACATGCAGAATCAACCAATAAATGCATAAGTGGAACAACAAGTCAATGTTTCTTTTCTCTGTCTCTAAAATTCAATTTAAAAAAATTTAAATAGACAACCAAGGATTGCCAGGCACATCGGGAAATCAGAAGCATGAAAAAGAAGAGCTAAGAAAAACATATAGAAAAAGGAACCCTGAGGGGAACAAATATAACTTAGGGACATAAGAAAAGATTTTTAAAAACTACTATGATTAAAAGATTCAAGAGAGCACTGCATCCATAAAAAATAGGAACAGAATCCACACAAAAAAGAACAAAGAACTTGGAAGAACTTTTAAGTTAAATTAAAAATTCTTAGAACTTAAATACTGATTAGAAAAGGAAAGAAAACCAACAGATGATCTAGAAGACAAAACTGAGAAACTCAGGATGAGAGCATGTGGGTAAAAGGATAGAAATGATAGAGAAACTGTAAGAGACAAAGTGCTAATCCAAGAAGTACAACATTTGACTAGTAAGAACCCCAGAAACAAAGAAGGGGAGAAACTATTCAATAAATAATAAAATTCAACAGGGCAAAGAAGGGAAGCAAGTCTTAAGACTGAAAGGGTTTAGAGAGTGCTCAATAAAACTAACTGATAAAAGACCCTCATCTGTACATTTCCTAATGCAATTCCAAAATAAATGTAAAAAGGAGATTCTGAACAGGAAAAACAAGTCACTGACAAAGGACTGGTAGTCAAACTGGCTTCTTATCAGCAAGAGATGTTAGAAGACAAGGGGACCATGCCATCACATTTTCTAAAGGAAATTATTTTCAGCCCAGAATTCTACACTCAACATAACTACAAACAAGTACTTGGGTAGAATAAAGACAGTTTTAGCCATGACTCAGAAAGTTTATTTCCCACACATTTTTTCTCAAGGATTTATTTCAGGATATACTCCAGTAAAATGACAGCATAAATCAGGACAGTGGAAGACATGGGATCCTGAGAACAGAGAAGAGTGGAGGGAAATCCTTGGAAGACAGCCGTGCAGTAGCTTAGAAAAGCAATTGGTCACAAAGGGGGATTCCACAGAATAGAAAACAGAACTGAGAGTATGGAAAAAGTGAGGCTACGATAAAGGCATATTATGCGCCACCCCCTTCCCAAAATAGAAGAAAGGCAATTAGGAACTCATTGAAAATTAAAAAAAGAAAAATGGCATCAAAAAAAGCTACATTTCAAATATGAAGCAAGGTTACATGCACCCTGATTAAAAGGAATTAATGGAATATGAGAAAAGAGGATCTAGTTGTTAGTGAACTTAGAATCTTTTTTTTTTTAGGAAAAAATATTATTTATTTCATTCTGCCCCTTTTAAAATAACAGTTCAGCCTGAGACAGTCTGATAATGCAGCAGTCCATATGATTACATTCTGCTATTGTTATGATAACCAAAATGAGAGTACATCAAATATGATTTGTTTCTCTTGAGCTTGTGGAAATAATATAATAATTTCCCTCATCCACCCACGGAACTTTAGAAACAGTTTCAGGAAACTTGTAAATTTTCTAGAATATACAATTTATCTGGTGTGGGGATTTCTGCTTAGGGTCCTTCCTCATGAACTTAGAATCTTGAGAGCCCAATAGTGATGACCCTGGCCCTGGAGAGAAGAAAATGTAATCCTAGCACACAAACTGGCTCTGCACTAAGTATTTATAGAGTCATATTTTAGGGAGTACTAAAAATAGAGATGCTCTTCATCTTAGACTAGAACTAACTTTGATATGTTTGGTCTCAAGACATAAACTGCCAGACCCTAAGAGAAGGATGGGCCCAAAATGTTTCACTCTCCTTTTATTTTCTGTAAACATGGTACCAAATGATAGCCAATGCCTACTTGCAATGCTCTCCATGGATGTGAGAGTTGTCATTCTCGTTATAAAATGGTCCAGCACCCCAAAACAACCTCAATCACTTAGATTTGGTGGCAAATGACAGAAATATCTACTCCCGACAGCAAAACATAACAAGGTGTATTGACTGCTCATGGGAGAAACTGTGGTCCATCATGATCTCAAATCATAACTCTGTTACTTCATTATAAATCCCATAGGCTAGGCTTTAAATGATTATTCTTTAGCTGGAATATTTAAAAGCAAGCAAGCATGACTTATAAACAAAAAGGAACTTTTTATAGGGAATGTACAAACATCACATGTTCTCCTCCCTACTGGCAGAAATATGGTTTAGCTTCTGGGAAGTAATAAATCCTACTTTGTTTAATAATAGGAGGCATTTGTACTGGTCTGTTAATTCTACCTGCTTTCCTGACATGGAGAAAATTACTTCATGCTGCAGTCAATGGGTCTCAGGTTCACAAGGGAGATTTTTCTTTATAAGAATTAACAAGTAAGTCATAATAACATAGTACTATTTATAGTTCTCATCTTTTAGGTTCAAGTTATATGGAGACTTGGTTGTGATAATAGGACAAAATGTAAAAGCTGACACAAAGTGGGAAAAATAGAAAAAGGAGCACATGTCCTAATGCCCCTTCTTAAAAAGGGGGAAGTCAACAAAGACTGTCAAAAGTGAATGAAATGAGAAATAGAGTTGTCATTATCTGAAGTTTCTTAGTTAAGCAACAGAACAAGTAAAATTAATAATACAACTATCAAACACTGGAAGAGAATAAGATTGTAGTGTACGAAAGTTAAATACTTTTTTTTAAACCCTCGCCAGAGGATATTTTTCCATTGATTTTTACAGAGAGTGGAAGGGAGGGGGAGAGACAGAGACAGAAACATCGATTGGTTGCCTCTGCATGCTCTTGATCAATCCTGCAACCGAGGTACCTGCCCTTGACCAGAATCAAACCCATGAACCTTCAGTCCGCAGGCTGATGCTCTACCCACTGAGCAAAACTGGCTAGGGTTCAATACTCATTTTTTAAGGTGGAAAGTCAATAGCTATTACCTAAAGTTGATAAATCAAGAAAGAGAGGTAAAGTTTATTGTTCAAAACTGTGGCCCTAAATCTTTTTCATTGTACAACCCTCTGAAAATATTTTAGAGCATAAATCCCTAACATCTATATACTTACTTATATTCTATATAAACTTATAACTATACTAATCTGTTACATGTATATTGTAACTTATACAAAAATAGAAGTGAAAAGTATCCTATATAATAAAAGCCCAGCAACCGAACAGCAGAATTATCAGAACGATCGGAACAACCGTGGCCCCTCGCCCCAGCCAGCCCTGCCCCCAATCGGCCCCCATCAGGGGCAGGTCAACTGGACCCCACCAGTGCACGAATTTGTGCACCAGGCCTCTAGTATAAGAATAATCTTGAATAGATTTTAAAGGGGACTACTTTTTTTTATTATTGATTAAGGTATTACATATGTGTCCTTAAAAGGGGAAATACTTATAATAATAAACCAAAATCAGAAAATCAACAGCTATTCTAATGAAAAGGAACACTTTCAGATATAAAAAGTATATGAGAATAAATAAAATATCAAATATAGTCAAACCTTGTTTCTTGAATGTCTTCCATCTCAATTCGATTCTCAACCAAGTTGTTCACAGAAAAAATGTCTCAGTCGTGGAACCAAACTTCAGTTTTTGCCTTTCATGCTCAACGATTAGCATAATTTTAAAACATAGAGAGGCTATCAAAAGTGTTAATGTTGCAAAGTGTGTGAAAGACAATAATCAGAGACAATTGAAGAGGTAGAAAGACTGTTGTTGATTTGGATAACTGAAAAGCAGTTAGCAGTGATATGTGAATAAGCAAAGATGGCACATGCTGACCTGAAAAACACCCCTGGAACAAGTGCTGAAAGGGATTCCTTCAAGGCTAGTAGCGAGTGGTTAGATATATTTAAGAAAATAATTGTCTATTTATAAATTAAACAGTACATTAGATATGTACTGTATATAAGAAAGGTTGAAGTGGAATCATTTAAGGGTCTGGAACAGATTAATTCAATTTACATTATTTCTAATGGGAAAAATTATTCTGTTTTCGAACAAATCGCTTCACGAGCAGCCTTCCAGAAAGAATTAAGTTTGAGAACCAAGGTTCCACTGTAATTTCTTCCAGTACCCAAATTCAGCATCTTATGCACCTTCTAGGATGTGTGCAGTTCTCTTTAGACACACGGTTCCAGAAGTCAGAGTGTAGACACCAGGAAACCCAAAAGGATAGGTGGTTTGAAGAGGCCACCTTTCAGGAGTAAAGCTGGATGGGAAGGAAGGAAGTGGAAGGGGGCATTTTACTTGTGTACACGTTTTATTTCACCAAGGAATAAGTTCATCGAATCAGCTCCATAAAACTCTATGTCTCTACAAGTGTGTATGCTGATTTACTCATTCAACACATATACACTGAGCATCTACTCTGAGCTAAGCACAGGGGATAGAGGGAGGAAACTGCCATGTCACCTCTCAAGGAGATCACAGTCTGCGGCGGAAGAAACACATGAAACCACCAATGACAATCCAATGTCGTGAGTGCTATTAAGAGAAGTATGTGCCAGATACGATGTACGCACAGTCTGTGGCACAGAGGAGGTGCACTAACATCGTGTGGGATGTTAGGGAGGGATTGCTGAAAGGTCACCTCTGCTTTGAGTTGAAACTTAAAGGACAAGTAGGAAGCTGAGAATAAACCAGGTGAAGAGAGATGCAGGAAAATTCAGGAAGGGCGTTCTAGGGAATAAATGAAAAAAGGTGGGGAAGACAGACTGACGTGTCAGAGAGAGCATGGTGTGTTTGGGAAACGGGAGCTTTTTCAGGACTGCTAGAGCAAATGGTTCATGAGGTTGTAGTGGCAGGAATGAAACAGCAAGAAGAGAAAGGGCCAGACACAAGCACTCAGTAGCCAGTGTACCCCGAAGGCCCCTACCGGCTTCCTCTACCAGCGCCCGCCGCGGCCCCTCATCTGCCCCCACCGGGTCCTGCGGTGTGGGGGACAGGTCACCCCAGGGCTGCCTCCCTCCAGCCCACTGCCTCCCCGCTGAGGGGCTTCTTCAACCACAGGGCTGGGCATTTTTCTCTGGTTTCAAACAGACAACAATGACCTTTAATTTTCTCTTTCTCTCCCCACCTTCTCCCTCTTCCTCCTCTTCTTCCCGTCCTCCTTCTTGACTAAATACACCCCCTTCCTTGGTCATGCAGTGATGCTATAATGACTGAGGGGAGGGCCCCTTTCTGTCCATTCTTCCCAGCCCTGCTCCAGACCCTCAGCTTCCCAGACCCTCATGCAGTTGGTTGTAAATTCTTCCAGAAGCTGTTTTACTGTCTACTTTTCAGGATTTAAAAAAAAAAAAAATCAAAAAAAATTTTTTAAAAAGTTTAAAAAGCAAAAAAAACAAAATAGGAGGGAGGAAGCAGTGACAGATTTTTTTTTTTTTGGTAATTATGCTTTTTTTAATTTTTAGAATTTGTCTGTTTTTACTGTGGGTTGGCTGTTGATACTTCATCAGGATAACCATTTCTTTGCTGAGTTCAGGCAACCAATGAAGGACCACACCCTCAAAACAAAACCACAAAATCAACATTAACCTAACTTTTTATACAATGTCTGTTTCCCTTAACTTTGCACACAATCTTCTGTGTTGAGTTGAATTGTAACTGCTTTTTGTATTTGGAGAGAGTGTGACTATTGAACTTGAAACCTTTTATTCCGGGCGTCTTGGTAGTTTCTGGTGGGATTAAGCCTGCGAGAGGGAAAATGGGGGAGGGGTGTCTCCTTCAGAATATGAAGTTTTCCCCACTGCTTCCTCTCCAGAGATCTCCCAGGTGCCAGACCTAAAGGTTTTTCCTACAGTGACCCTCTGATTATTTTTACTTGCCCTTGACCCATATGTTTTAACAGGATTTTAACAGACTGCACTTATTAAGAAATGTGTTTCCCCTGTTTTGTTTTGTTTTCTTTCAATAAATGAGATGGCACCTCCTAGCAGGAAGGAATAAAGGTTGAAAAAAAAAAGAGAGAGAGAGAGAAAGGGCCAGAAATAAAGGGCCGTGCTTAGAAATCTGCACAGTCTCCTGAAGGCCATGGAAAGCCACGAAAGGATTTCACCAGCAGGGAGGGAGAGCTGATCAGATTTGCACGTTGGGGAAAATTACTCTGACAGCAATGTGAAGGATGTATCTGATGTAACGAGGAAGGAAGGACATTCTGGAGACTATGGCAGTGGGCCAAAGAGACAAGAGGAGAGAATTGTGGCACGAGCAGAGACAAATGGCTGAAAAGGTGCTCCCTATCACTCATCATCAGGCAAATGCAAGTCAAAACCACAATGAAATATCACCTCACACTTGTCAGAATAGTCATCATCAAAAAGATAAGAGATAACTGTTGGCACTATAGGTGAGAATGTAAACTGGTACAGCCACAACGGAAACAGTGTGGAGGTTCTACAAAAAAATTAAAAACTACCACATAATCCAGCATTCCTACTTCTGGGTAAATATCCAAAGGATATGAAGATAAGATATCAAAGAGATATGTGCATTCCCAGGTTCTTTGCAGCATTATCGCAATAGCTCAGATATGAAAACGATCTAGGTATCCATCAACAGATGAATGAATAAAGAAGGTGTGATACATACACACACAACGGAATATTATTCAGACATGAGAACAAAAGGAAATTCTGCCATTTGTGACAAAATGGATAGAACTTGAGGGCATTACGCTAAGTGACATAAGCCAGACAGAAAAAGATAAATACTGAGTATTAGCACTTATATGTGAAATTAAAAACAAAATTTTTTTAAGTCAAACTCATAGAAACAGAGAGTAGAAAAATGGTTGTCAGGGGCTAGGAGGTTGAGGAAACAGGAAGAGATTGGTAAAAGGGTACAATCTTTCAGCTATAAGATAAATAAGATCTGAAGATCTAATGTATAACATGGTAACTATAGTTGATAACACTGTGTAAGGAAAAGGAAGAAGGGGTGCTACAATCAAATATTATTTAGGAGAGGCACTAGAGGACCTGCTGAGGGATTAAATATGAGGGTAAGGAAAGAGGGAGAGTCTAGAAAGATTTAGATATATTTCTCTCTTGAGTAACTGAAGAGTATCACTAACTGAAACAGGAAAAGAAGCAAGTTGGGAGGGCGGGTTTAGATTTGGACATGTTGAATAGGAAGTGCTAACAGATATAAAATAAGCAGCTGGAAATGCAAATCTGAAGTTCTCGGGGAGAGGTTTGGGCTGGTGACAGAGTTGAGATCCATTCGTATTTGCGGTGCAGTGGAAGCCATGTGAAGAGATGCAATTACCCAAGGAGAATGTACAAAATGAAAATGAGAAGAAGGCTAGAGTCCTGGAGTAGCAGGGGGGCAAAGGAAGATGAGAACAAAAGGAAATTGTGGGAGTATCAGGGCAAGAAAGAAAGATCAGAGAAGCAAGGAGTTGGTAAGTGAGCACAGAAGAGTAGCTAAAACGACAGATCATGGGATCCTGACTGAACAGAAAAAGGAGAGAAGCCAGAAGGGATTGACAGAATAGAAAAAACTGGAGTGACAGGACCTCAATTATGACAATGATGAGGATTATATGATTGTGGTGGTGGTAACAGTAAAGAGTAAGAATGCATGCACAGCTGGTATGGCTCAGTGGTTGAGCACCAACCCATGAACCAAGAGGTCAGGGTTCCATTCCCAGTCAGGGCAAATGCCCAGGTTGTAGGCTCGATCCCCAGTATGGGGTGTGCAGGAAGCAGCCAATCAATGATTCTCTCTCATCATTGATGCTTCTCTCCCTCTCCCTTCCTCTCTCTGAAATCAATAAAAAATATATATATTTTTTGTTTAAAATATATTTTATTGATTTGAGAGAGGAAGGGAGAGGGAAAGAAAGATAGAAACATTAATGATGATAGAGAATCACTGATTGGCTGCTTCCTGCACGCCCCCTACTGGGGATTGAGCCCGCTACCCGGGCATGTGCCCTTGATCGGAATCGAACCCAGGACCCTTCAGTCCGCAGGCTGACGCTCTATCCACTGAGCCAAACTGGCTAGGGCTAAAAATAAAAATTTTTAAAAAGAGTAAGCAAGCAGAAGAAAGTTTGTGCTTGGTGTTCAATTTCTCAGAATCGTTTTGAATATACATAAAAATATGTGCACTATACTACATCATTTTGCACATCCTGATTTTATATATATGTGTATATGTGTGTATTTTATATATATGTGTATAAACACATATATATGTTTATACACACACACACACACACACACTCAGGATAAAGGACAAGACCAGGGTGAAAAACAGGTTCTGCCTTCATTGGGGATAAATTGAGTTCTACTGGATCAGGTGTGATTGAAAATGTTGTAAGCTGACACATGAAAACAAAACCAAGTATTACCTTCATTAAGGAGTAAAGAAAAACAAAATTAATTACAGTGATAAACAGAAACAAATAGGTTACACTTCAAAGAATCTCTTCTTAGAGTTCAAACCCCTTACTCGAGTTTGTATAAGGGTACAAAAAGATTTAAGAACTGCATCTACAGTTGACCCTTCAACAACTTGAGCTTAAGGACACTGACTCCTCCCCCTTTACAGAAAATCCAAGTATGACAATTAATTAACCCCCAAACTTAACTACTAATAGCCTACTGTTGACTGGATGCCTTAACAATAACAGCCAATTAACACATATTTTGCATGTTATATGTATTATAAACTGTATTCTTACAATAAAGTAAGCTACAGAAATGTTACTAAAAAAATCATAAAAAAGGAAAAATATATTTATTGTATTTATTGAAAAAAGTCCACGTACAAGTGGACCTGATAAGTTCAAACCCGTGTTGTTCAAGGGTCAACTGTATTATAAAAACAAGAGTTTCCACATGTGATTGTTCAGCAGCTATTTGCATTTTCTTTCTTTTTAATAAATACCCAAAATTCCTCTCACAGTAAATGCTGGAATGATAAATACAACAGTGACTCTCATAAAAATATCTTCTATGGCAACAGCTTTAAACCTAATAGTAATGGGAAAGAAACAAATAAAATATTTTAGAAAATGATTTACTTTTTTTTAACTGTCAGAATTCATTTATATTCTTTCTGTGATAAGCAGAATTCTAAAGATATCTCCCTCTTGATTCCCAACCCCTGGTTATTTAATCAAACACTAATCTAGGTATTGCTGTGAAGGAGCTTCGCAGTTGAAACTAAGGTTACTAAATCAGCTGACTCTTAAAATAGAGATACTAATGCAGACTGGTGCAACCATTATGGAAAACAGTATGGAGTTTCCTCAAAAAACTAAATATGGAACTGCCATTTGACCCAGTGATCCCACTTCTAGGAATATATCCTAAGAAACCCAAAGCACCAGTTAGAAAGAATGTATGCACCGCTATGTTCATAGCAGCACAATTTAGAACAGCTAAGATCTGGAAACAGTCCAAGTGCCCATCAGTAGATGAGTGGATAAAAAAGCTGTGGTATATTTATATTATGGAATACTATGCAGCAGTAAAAAAGAAGGATCTCTTACCCTTTGAAATAGCATGGAGGGACCTGGAGAGTATCATGCTAAGTGAAATAAGTCAGTCAGAGAAAGACAAGTATCACATGATCACACTCATATGTGGAATCTAAGAAACAAAATAAACCTGTGAACGGAATGGACCCTGACACATGGAAAAGAGTGCCAAATCTCAGAGGGAAGGTGGGTGGGTGGGAGGTAATCAACCATAGACCTTGAATGCATAACCCATAGACACAGACAATAGGGTGCTGAAG
>NW_005370176.1:1280591-1284420 GCF_000412655.1 Myotis brandtii
GCTGGAGGGGGAAAAAGGGAAACATATGTAATACTTTCAACAATAAAGATTTTTAAAAAAAAGAAAGAAAGAAAAGGGATTGCAACAGAGATGTCCATAGCAAAACATATCTGGAACCACTCAGGCTTACTCCTGCACTGACTCACCAAGCACCCAAGCACCTGTGCCAGATCCTGTCCCAGGGATGTGTCTTCAAGGAGCCAGTCAGGTGGTAAGATGGTGGTGCCCCAGACCATTACAGTTCAGATGAGAATACAGTGAGGAGGCAGAAGTGGGGCCCTAGGACAGGGGCAGGCCAGCCCCCACCCCCCTCCCAGGCCAGAGGGCAAGAATGTCCACCCCAGCAGGCAGAGCAGAGGGCCACCTCAACCCCACCGCATAGGCCCTAGGTAAGGCCAGGACCTCTCTGGCAGCTCCCAGTAAATCACCACAGTTATGTTCCCCAGTACAAATCAGGAAGTGTTCAACCTCAAGACTGGGACCCAACGCCTCTGCACACTCTCAGGGCTTCACAGCATTCCCTCTGAGCCCTTCACGGCAGAAAAAAAAATAATAATAAAATAAAGTAAAATAGAGATACTATCCTGGATTATCCAAGTGGCCCCAATGTAATCACAGAGTCCCTGAAACAGAAGAGGAAGGCAAAAGAGTCAGAGAGAAGAGGCGGAAGGGAAAGTCAGAAAGATTGAAAGCAAAGGATTCCAACCACTGTTGCTGGCTTTGAAGATGGAGAATGGGGACCATGAACCAAGGAATGTAGGCAGCCTCTAGAAGCTGAGGACAACTACCAGCCAGCAGCCAGCCAGGAAATGGAGACCTCAGCTCTACAACAGTATGGAACTGAATTCTGACAATGCCCTGAAAAAGCCTGGAAGCCAATTCATTCCCAGAGCTCCACAAAAAAACTCAACCCCAGCGACACCTTGATTTTCAACCTGGTGAAACCTAGAACAGAGAACCAGCTGGGCCAAACTGTGCCTAGATTTCTAATCTACAGAACTGTAAGATAAAGAAGGAACTTTCTCCAAAGAATGACTAACAAGTGCATGAAAAAATGATTGAAGCATGCAAAGGACTCCAAACACTGATCATCAGGGAAATGCAAATCAAAACCACACCTGTTAGGAAAGTCACAATAAAAAACAAAACAAAAAATAACAAATGCCAGTGAGGATGTGGAGAAATTGGAACCCTTGTGAGTTGTTGGTTGGAATGTAAAATGGCACAGCCACTATGGAAAACAGTATGGAGATTCTTCAAAAATTTTTAAATAGAATTACCCTATGATCCAGCAATACCACTTTAATAAGCCAGTCACACAAAAAACCAAATACTGCCTACTTCTACTTATATGAGATATCTAAAGAAGTCAAACTGATAGGAACAGAAAGTAGAATGTGGTTATCAGAGGCTGGGGAGAGAGGGGTGCGGCAAAATGGGGGGTTGTTCAATAGGCTGAGTTTCAGTTTTGCAAGATAAAAAAGTTCTAGAGATCTGTTGCCAACAATGTGCATATAGTTAACAATGCTGTACTAAACACTTAAAAATGGTAAAGGCTGTAAACTTTATGTTATATGTTTCGGGCCACAATAAAAAACCAACCAAACAAAAATAACCACAATACCATGATCACATCTAAAAAAGATAATTATTTCACTTCATTAAATCGTCAGCCAAAAAATAAAAAAGAACTACTTACTTTGGAAGAAAAACTCAGCCATTAGTATTTTGGGGTTTTAAAACATTTTCATATTACAATATCCTGATATTTTATATTCATATACATTGTAGATGAAAAGGAAAATTATTCACAAGTTATCTTAATGTCTAGAAATAGGTATGTTAGAAATGTGTTACATTTACCTTTTCAATCAGATAATATAAAAAGTTAGTATTTAACAGATTGGTACAGTATTGTTTTTAGAGTCAACTTTAAGAAAGGAAAACATTAAAATGTACCAAAACTGCTAAAAAAAGAAAGAAAGAAAAGAAGGTAGAAAGGAAGAAAGGAAGGAAGAAAGAAAGAAAACTCTTGTATAGAGAATATGAAGCAACACTATAATTCATCAAGATGAAAAACTGGGGCACTGGGAAGATGACAATGAAGAAACACTTTTTACTATGTGCTCCAGCCTGAAAGTGGTGAACATGAAATCTGCCTGAGGATTCACCTTTTATTTGAGTTTCCAACAGGGGTATAAAAGCAACTAATGGAAATATCAAATGGTTGCATTATAATTCTGTGCTTGCATTTAAGACATTTATGGAACGCATATGCTTTCTGCACAATCTCCAGATAGCTGATGTAGTTCTGGAGATTTAGTTTCAACCAAAGGCAAAAGCATAGCTCGGAAAAACAAGTCTGATAAAGCCAATGAGAACTGCACCACCTATAGTCCTTCTTCCTCTAAAGCAGTGGTTCTCAACCTGTGGGTTGCGACCCCTTTGGGGGTCGAACGACCCTTTCACAGGGGTCGCCTAAGACCATCAGAAAACACATATATAATTACATATTGTTTTTTTTTATTAATCACTATGCTTTAATTATGTTCAATATATAACAATGAAATTGGGGGTCACCACAACATGAGGAACTGTATTAAAGGGTCTCGGCATTAGGAAGGTTGAGAACCACTGCTCTAAAGCCTTTGGGGAATAATGAACAACCTTATGCTCTAATTATCCTTAGATTTAAAATAATCCTGGAAGCTGGAAATGGGCAAGAAGTCATATTACTCTTCCTATACATAGTATTTGTCAACATTGTCACTACTACCAGGTAATCTATATCAGTAATCCTATCTGGTACTAAATCCCACAAAACATCCACATTAACTTATAAAGAACCAAACTAATTACAGCAGTCATGTTTGAAAAATAGTACTAATATAAGCCAAAGAGCCAGGTGTCAGAAACGGCAAACAAGTGCTAACACCCTAATTAGAACACGCCATCTATCCATTCATTCATGACAGCCTTATTGAACACACAATGAGACTGCTAGAGTAGTCATTTTTAAGAGGATGACACCTCAAGAAATTTAAAACTTTTGCACTCCAAAGGGCTTAAAAACCTTCAGAAGTACTATGCAAGTACCTGAGATTTCAAATTCCATTAGACTACTGCTAGCTTTTTAAAAAAATTGTTGACACTATTACAGATGTTCCCCACTTCCCATCACCACCACTCCTTACCCACCTCCACCAGGCCCTGCCAACCGTCCCCTAGCCTTCACCACACTGTTGTCTGTGTCCATGGGCTATGTATATGTATTCTTTAGCTACGCTTACCTTTTATCCAGACCCGTCTACCCCTCCTCCCTCTGATCTCAGTCAGTCTATTACATGTATTCATGCCTCTGGTTCTATTTTGTTCATTAGATTCCACATATGAGTGAAATCATATGGTATTTGTCTTTCTCTGACTGGCTTATTTCACTTACCATAACAATCTCCAGATCCATCCATGCTGTCACAAACGGTAAGAGCTCCTTCGTTTTTTATACCCGCATAATATTCCATTGTGTAACTGTGCCATGGCTTTTATATATACATTTAAATAGATTTCAGAGAGGAAGGGGGGGGGAGAGAGAGAGAGAGAGACATCAATGATGAGAGAGAAACATCAATGATGAGAGAGTATCATTGATCAGCTTCCTCCCACATGCCCCCCACCAGGGATCAAGCCTATAACCCAGACATGTGTCCCTGACCGAAATCGAACCTAGGACCCTTCAGTCCGCAGGCTGACACTCTATCCACTGAGCCAAACCAGCTAGAGCGCCATGGCTTTTATATATTAGTGTGTGTGTGTGTGTGTGTGTGTGTGT
>NW_005370176.1:1284467-1289688 GCF_000412655.1 Myotis brandtii
ATTTTAATTGATTTCAGAGAAGAAGGGAGAGGGATAGAAACATCAATGATGAGAGAGAATCATCAATCGGCTGCCTCCTGCGTGCCCCCTACTGGGGAATCAAGCCCACAACCCGGGCATGTGCCCTTGACCGGAATCGAACCCGGGACCCTTCAGTCCACAGGCCAACACTCTATCCACTGAGCCAAACCAGCCAGGGCACGCCATGGTTTTTTTTATCCATTCATCTACTGATGGGCACATGGGCTGTTTCCAGATCGTGGCTATTGTAAATAATGCTGTTATGAACATAGGGGTACACATATTCTTTCTTATTGGTGTTTTAGGATTCTTAGGATATATACCAAGAAGTAGGATCACTGGGACAAAACGCAGTTCCATTTTTAATATTTTGAAACTGCTAGAGTATTCATTTTTGAGAGGACTTTTCTCCACATCCCCACCAGCACTTGTTTTTTGTTGATTTATTGATGGTAGCCTTTCTGGCAGGTATGAAGTGATACTTCATTGTAGTTTTAATTTACATCTCTCTGATGATTATTGATGCTGACCATTTTTTCATATGTCTATTGGCTATCTGTATGTCTTCTTTAGAGAAGTGTCTATTAGGTCCCTTGCCCATTTTTAATTGGATTGTTTGATTTCAGGGTGTTGCGTTGTATAAGTTCTTTATATATTTTGTAAATTAACCACTTATCAGATGTATCATTGGCAAATATGTTCTCTCATACAGTGGGTTCCCTTTTCATTTTGTTGATGGTTTCTTTTGCCGTGAAGAAGCTTTTCAGTTTGATGTAGTCCCACTTGTTTTTTTGTTTCCCTTGCCCTAGAAGATATATAGGCAAAAATACTGAAAGATGATCGAGGTTTTATTGCCTATGTTTTCTTCTAGGATTTTTATGGTTTTGTGACTTACATTTAAGTCTTTTATCCATTTTGAGCTTATTCTTTTTAAAAATATATTTTTATTGATTTCAGAGAGGAAGGGAGAGGGAGAGATAGAAACATCTATTATGAGAGAGAATCATTGATAAACTGTATCCTGCACACCCTCTACTGGGGATCAAGCCTGCAACCCAGGCATGTGCCCTGACCGGGAATTGAACTGTGATCTCCTGGTTCATAGGTCGATGATCAACCCCTGAGCCATGCTGCCCAGGCTTGAGTTTATTCTTGTATATGGTGTAAGTTGGTAGTCCAGTTTCTTTCTTTCTTTCTTTCTTTCTTTCTTTCTTTCTTTCTTTCTTTCTTTCTTTTTTTTTTTTTTGCATGTACATGTCCAATTTTTACACCACCATTTATTGAAGAGACTTTCACATCATTGTATGCTCTTGCCTCCTTTGTCAACTATTAATTGACCATGAAACTATGGGTTGATTTCTGGGCTCTCTGTTCTGTTCCATAGATCTATATACCTGTTCTTATGCCAGTACTAGACTGTTTTGGTTACAATGGCTTTGTAGTACAATTTGATATCTGGTATTGTGATCCCTCCAACTTTGTTCTTCTTTCTCAAAATTGCTGAGGCTATTAGAGGTCTTTTTTTGTTCTATATAAAGTTTTGGAATATTTGTTCTAGATCTGTGAGATATGCCATTGATATTTTAATAGGAATTGCATTGAGTCTATAGATTGCTTTGAGTAGCATGGAAATTTTGATGATATTAATTCTTCTAGTCCATGAACACGGTATATGCCTCCACTTGCTTGTATCTTCCTCTATTTCTTTCTTCAATATCCTATAGTTTTCCAAATATAGGTCTTTTATCTCCTTGGCTAAGTTTATTCCTAGGTACCTTATTTTTGTTGTTGGAATAGTAAATGGGATTATTTTCTTAAAGTTTCTCTTTCTGATAGCTCATTATTGGTGTATAAAAATGCTACCAATTTCTGAATATTAATTTTGTATCCTGCTACTTTGCCAAATTCACATATTAGATCTAATAGTTTTTTGGTGGAGTCTTTAGGGTTTTATGTGTACAATATCATGTCATCTGTGAATAATGACAGTTTTATTTCCTACTTTCTGGTTTAGATGCTTTTTATTTCTTCTTCTTATCTGACTGCTGTGACTAGGACTTCTAGTACTATGTTGAATAAGAGTGGTGAAAGTGGTCATCCCTGTTTTGTTCCTGATCTTAAGGGAAACACTTTTAGTTTTTGCTTACTGAGTATGATGTTGGCTGTAGGTGTTTCATAAATGGAGAATTTGCTAGCTTTTTATGTGCAACAGGGTATGCAGGCGGAATGGAAAATGTGTATAATTTAAATATAGAGAATTACCCTAAATTGTCTTAACTTTCATTCTTTAGGTTTTAATGACAGTGAGAAGGAAAAAGGTATTCTGAACCCAAACCAACAAATTATAGGGCTGCTGTGTTATCAGTCCCACTCAGACTATGAGCAAACAAACCCTAAACAAAGTAGATCCTAATTTGTAGAAAACACACTGCTAAAAACAGACAAATGCAGGTGTTGCAGTTACCACACCCAGCAGGCCACAGTTAGTATCACCATAATGCCTAAAAATGGTCTAAATAAGTTAACACATCCAGTTTCTGATCTGAGAGTCCAGATTCTACTGTGTTCAATGTTCATTTAGCCAAACCAGGAAGTACTATTTCCTTGGTAAGGTTTCAAAAAAATTGCTGGAAAGGATGCAAGTGTAAGTTAGTATACTCTGGAAAGGATGCCTTGCCATGAGAAGCTTGTTGTTCAGGTAAATGTTGTTGGTTATCTATTGCAGGCAGGTCACAGCCCGCTTGGCTCACAAGGATGCCAAACAGGCAAAGAGTGTGTGAACCACTCCTCTGGAAGAAGTGTTCCCTGCACCAAAAAGCTGGTGTTGGTAGAATGTGCAACAAGAGGCAGAGAGAAGGACCACATCAATGGTATAAACTCAGTTCCTTTTTTACAGCTTTATTGAGGTATAATTCATATACCAATATCATTTATTAATTTAATGCATACAACTCAATGTTCTCTTTTAGACATAATCACAGAGTTGTGCAACCAGGGTCAATATTGGAACATTTCCATTACCCCAAAAAGGAACTTCATACCCATTTCCCCCAAATCCTCCCAGTGCCAGGCAACAACTAATCTGTCTTCATAGATTTGCCTACTTTGGATACTTCATGTAAGTGGAACCATATAATTATGTGGTCTCTTGTGACTGGCTTCTTTCATACATTTAATGTTTACAAGGTTCATCCATGTTATAGCATGTATCAGTTCTTCATTCTTCTTTATTGCTGAATAATATTCTACTCTAAGGATATACCATATGCAGTAGAATCTTCACAAGCAGTAGAATCTCTTTTGCCGTATAAACAAAGCTGTAAACAGTGATTAGGTCCCACATGAGTCCATAAATGCCTATTTATAGCTGAAAATAAATTATTAATTGCATAATACTACAGTTCTCTAAAAGTGTTATCAATTACCACAGTGATATCTGGATTAATGAAAATAATGGGAATGAAGCTCCTTTATATTTAAGTCAACTGCTTCAAATGCTTTTCCGTAATCTGTAGGAGGAAGAGGCAATTAATTGCAAGCCCTCAGGCCTGAACACCTCAGGACATAACTGTTTTTTGACCCCACCCAGTTGAAGACAAACTGCAAAACTGCAAGTATACAAAGCTGGTCTCTATAACCTCCCTTTCTTCTTGCTGGCCCCTACATCTCTTCCCCCTATCTTTGAAATACAATTCCTTCTGTATGTTCCACCTCTCCCCCTATCTCCCCCACTCCCCCTCCCCCCAAAAAACACGATCTTTTATACCTGTGGACTAATTACAGCCTCACTTTAAACTGAAATAATACATTTACATAAAAATGTTACTTGAAGGAGACATTGATTTTCTAACACATTTATCTCCCAAGACAGGAAATGAAAATTAGTTTCCCTCAAATGAAGAATTTCCAGTAGGAACAAGCTGGTAAAGGGAGAGTTATTGTTTGTATGCTTGTTTATTGTTGTATTTTTCCCCAAGAGACCCTCTCAAATCTCAGTAAATCCACTCCATGGCAAATTGAATTTACTCAGTCCTCTCAGGGTAACACATTTCTAGGAGGGTGGGGAAAAAATAACATTGATGTTAATATTAATTCTGGTAGGCATGATAATGATAGTATGATTATGTCTAAAACTATCCTTATTTCTTAGAAATGCATGCTGAGATATTTGGGTAAAATGATGTGATATCTCTTATTTACTTGAAAATACTTTAGGTAGTTGTAAAGAGAATATGGGGAAGGGAAAATGAAACTAAATACTGATAATTGTTGAGGGCAGCGGATAGGTGATGAGAATTCATGATTCTTTTCTGCTTTATGTCCGTATAAAATTTTCCAGAGTAAAATACTTTTAAAAGAGAGAGATAAACTGTTCTCTTCCTCCCAGGCAGTCTTTTGTGCCTTTCCTTTTCCTTCATAGCACTTACTGTTGTCACTACATATTTCTAAGATTATTTGATTAATGTTTCTCTCCCTGACTAGACTTTAAGCTCCATAAGGACCAGAAAGGTGTTAGCTTAGCTCCCACAAAATCCCTACCACCTCGCACAGTTTCTGGCATGTGACAAATATTTACTAAGTGATTGAGACAATTAAATGAGTTATATCATGCACTTAGGTCAGTAAATGCTCAATAAATAAAGAAAAGGGGGGGGAATGGAAAGCCAGGGACCTTTGGTTGAATGAATTCAACATTTTCACCTACATGTATTTACCATTTAAGTTCACATACTTTTCTATTTAAAATGTAGTAAAGATGTAACAGATTTACCTTCACCTAGCTTATCCTTACTACATTCATGTGGTGTATTCAACTAAGAACTACAATCTCCACTTTATGAAATGGAAACTATGGAACCAAAAAGTTATAAAACTTTCTCATGGTCATAATGAAAGAGATGCACAAATGAACAAAACTCAACTTTTGTTCATGCCTCATGCTGTTTTTAAAGGAGCATGGTTTTAGCCCTAACTGTTTGGCTCAATGAATAGAGCGTCAGCCTGCGGACTGAAAGGTCCCAGGTTCGATTCCAGTCAAGGGCATGTACCTTGGTTGCGGGCACATCTTCAGTAGGAGGTATGCAGGAGGCAGCTGATCGATGTTTCTAACTCTCTATCCCTCTCCCTTCTTCTCTGTAAAAAATCAATAAAATATATTAAAATATATATATAAATAAATAAAAAATAAAGGAGCATGGTT
>NW_005370176.1:1289848-1292307 GCF_000412655.1 Myotis brandtii
TCCCTCTCCCTTCCTCTCTGTAAAAAATCAATAAAACATATTTTTAAAAAAATAAAAATAAAAATAAAATAGCCCTAGCTGGTTTGACTCAGTGGATAGAGCCTTGACCACCTGTGGACTGTAGGGTCCCAGGTTGGATACTGGTCAAGGGCACATGCCCGAAGTGCAGGCTCAATCCCCAGTAGGGGGCGTGCAGGAGGCAGCCAATCAATGATTCTCTCTCATCATTGATGTTTCTATCCCTCTCCTTCTCCTCTCTTCTCTGAAATAAATAAAAATATATTTAAAAAAAAATAAAACAAAAATAAGAAAAAGTAGTACTGTAGATATTAAATTAACCTTCGGGGGCTGAGAAACTGAGTAGCTATATAATAGACTCAGCTGAAAATATATTTTGACTTTGCCCAAAACAATTTTTAAAATATATTTTTATTATTGATATCATTATAAATATCTCCCATTTCCTCTCCCGTAACCCCCCTCCCAGCCCCTACCCCGCCCGCCCAGGTTTTCACTACCCTATTGCCCACGTCCATGAGCTATGCATGTAAGTATATAAGTTCTTTGGTTTATCTCTTCTTTTCCCCCCCAACCCCACACTGAGGTATGTCAGTCTGTTCCATGCCTCCATGCTTCAGGTCTTATTTTGCTGGTCAATTCATTTTGTGAAATAAGCCAATCTGAGAAAGACAAATATCACATGATCTCTTATTTGTGGAATCTAATGAACAAAATGAATTGACCAAAACAACTTTTGAGTTTGAAGCACCTACTGGTAGAGGAAGTACAAAAAGCAGAAGATGAGGTATTTAGGTAACAGGGAAGAAAAGATAATATGAAACTTGAGTAATCTGAAGGCCTTTTTAAAAAACTGGTTACTAGTAAATCGACAACTAACAAGAAAATTCATAAAGATAATAAATACAAATACCAAGACAATGTTTAAAACACCAGTCCCCCAAGTTCCCAAGTTTTAAATTTATCTCAAGTAATACCATAATCAATAAAGTTTCTGTTTAATCAATACTTTATACAGAAATAGCCTACTTAAATATCACTATGCCCCCAAATCCTTTTGAAATGCTTAAAATCAGTTTACCTTAATTTGATAACAGATAATGATGTGCACAATAAAAAAGTCTGTCCCATGCCTCCATGCAGAAATACCAACTGTTTGCCATTAACGTAAACAAATATTTGTAAAACTAATCTTAACTCAGCCAATCTGAAAGCTTGTGTGCTGTAATGCCAAAAAAATGTCACATCCATATCTGTGGAGAACATGTAAAGCCAAGCCAAGCAAAGTCTAAAGCAAAACCTGCCACGAAACCTAAAAGATTAAAAATAAATAGCTAAATATTTTCAGTAAAAAGAACAAAACAACGTTTTCAATAACCCAGTAAACTTATTTGGGGGATCGAATCTGGAAAGGTATCATTTTGCTCACATAAGGTACCTACCACCTGGCCTGGGCTGAATTCTAGACTGGGTTGCTCCACGTTTACTCAAGGCACAGTTACTACCGGTGGAGCTGCTACAAAGACGCAGGGCGCTCGCTTTAACTCCTACACCCAGCATATCGTGGGTTGTCAAACCATGCTCCCAATCTGCAGCATGGCAGGGTAATGGTTTACACCTGCAATTTCCAAACAAAAACGTAAGATTTACTTGCCCCGTGATGGTGACTTCTCAACTCTTAAAATAATTTATAAAAGCACCAGCTGAGCATGAACTCCTGTTCCAAAATTGCCAATTCATTGAAGCCTTTTCGTGTAAGCGGCAACAGAATACTGTCCTCTGAATGCAGACAATACTGCCGACCCACGCCAGGCATTGATTTGTAGTTGTTTTCCCAATGGGGTGATGGATTTGCGCTCAGCTACTCACGGTGTCTACTAGGTCCCCCTGGTGACCAACAGCACCTGAGGCAGTAGAAGGGTTCAAAGGCACCAACTGACAGCGGGACAGAGGGTGGACCGGGAATCATGAAAAATGAACACAGGAACAGGACACATGACATGACTGAGAATAACGTTTGCGTTGCTGGGGTGTTTGAGATCGCCACCAGACACGGTTCCCTTTCCTTCTAAAAAGCAAACACCCATCGACTCGTCCGGGTTTCTGAGTCCTGCCTCCCATTTAAATCACGAGCGAAGGGAAGACAGAACCAAGGAGCTCAGCACGAGGCACACGCCGCTTCTCAGGCGCTCGGGGAAAACACTGCTGTGACAAATTGCCATCATTTTCTAAAATATGGAGGAATGACACACCACCTTACCCACCGCCGTTGGAAGACCCAGGGCACAGAGTCGAGAACAGCCGACCTGCGGGGCCCACCGGGGAAGGGGGAGCGCACGGGACTGGGGAGAGACAGGGGCACGTCCCGAGCCCAGACCGCCGGGCCCCGACTGCCAGGGGTGTCGGGTCACCCCCGAGTCACGTCTCGCGGCTCCTGGGGG
>NW_005370176.1:1293200-1308330 GCF_000412655.1 Myotis brandtii
CCCGAAACGCCGACCCGCGCATCCCTGAGGACGGGGCTCCTCGCCGCCAGGCCAGGCGATGCGGACAGGGCTACTCTGTGCTGAACTCGCCTTGACCCCCCCCAAATCCAGTTTGCTTCTAAGGGCCTTAATCTATTTTTAAAATATACTTTAAAAAAATCTGTCCTTTTTCATTTGTATTGTTTTCAAACAGCTTCAGAGTTTTCCTGGCTCCACCCAGGGACCCTGATTCAAAAGAAAGAAAAATATTACTGAATTAAATACGGTCCTGAAGACTGGAGACCTGGGACGTGGCACAGCTACTCGGTTAAGGCTACATAACGCAGGGTGTGGTGTCTTTCTTTTGACAGTGAAGTCCAAATAAGGGAAAAGAGAGACACCCTAGTGGGAGAACAGCTGTTGATAGGAGTGACTCTTAGTGGAGGAAGATGTGTTTTTGCTTCTTTTCACCCCACATGCCATCTTTCATGTGATTCCAACAAAGTTTAGGGGGCCATTTAGAACCCCTTGGGGCCTGTGGCTCTGAGAAGTGTAAGTGGTCTCCCCAGAAGCAAACCTGGACACACTCTCACGGCAGCTTTTCCCTAAGCCTTGTTCTGGTGTTTTACTTTTTTGAAGAGATACCTTCTTGTCTACTCTTCACCGCCCGCCCCCCCAACCCTCCAAGCACACTCAAGTTTTAAACCTGGGTGATATTTTACTGCTGGCAGATAAACCCATTTTTCATTGATTTTTTCAGCTTAGGTTAACAGACCAGTAATTTCTGAGTAAGCTAATAATGGATCCTATTGGTTTAATTCATTCATTCATTCATTCAAAAAATAAATATTAATTGAGCACCCAGACATTGTTTTAGTTGATCTGGTTATATATATGAACAAAACAGACAACAAACAAACCCACCCTTGTAGAGATTACATTTTGCAGGTTGGGGCAACAGGAAATAAGTAATAAATGTAACAAATACAAAAATCAAATAGGATAAGAAAGTTGATAGGGGATATGAAAAAAGAAAACAAAAATAGAGATGAGGAAGACTATAAGAGTAGGTTTGAGGAGACAGATCAAAAGTTTATTTTTGGACATTTGCATTTGAGATATTTATTAGAAATCCAAGTGGCGATTTGGGGTAGGCAGTTGTACATATATCCTGAGCTTCAGGAGAGTGGTCCAAGCTAGAGATATATGAAAGATACCAGCATTTAGATGATATTTAAAGCCAAGAGACTAGACCAGTGGTCGGCAAACCGCGGCTCGCGAGCCACATGCGGCTCTTTGGCCCCTTGAGTGTGGCTCTTCCACAAAATACCAAGTGCGGGCGCACGTACAGTGCGATTGAAACTTTGTGGCCCATGCGCAGAAGTCGGTTTTCCAGCCTGGGCGAGTCTATTTTGAAGAAGTGGCGTTAAAAGAAGTGGGGGAGTGTCAGTCAGTGGGGCCACGGGATACCCACCGCGGGGGAGGTACATTGTTTTGAGGTACATTGTTTTGAGGTACATTCACTGAGGTCAACCCCTTCCAACTCTCCCATCCACACTCTTCTATCTGAAACAAGTATACAAGACAAGTGTGGATGGGAGAGATTGAGGATGTTTTTAGCAAAGGCCAGCTTAGGAGTACCCTAATTAAGTTAATAACAATGTACCTACCTATATAGTTTAAGTTTAAAAAATTTGGCTCTCAAAAGAAATTTCAATCGTTGTACTGTTGATATTTGGCCCTGTTGTCTAATGAGTTTGCCGACCACTGGACTAGACAATAGCACCACGGGAATTTGTAAATGGAGAGAAGAGAACCAAGGATGAAGTCTTACAACTTCAAGGAGGAAGACGTGAATGAGCCAGCAAAGGAGCCTGACAAGGAGCAGCCATGAAGTAGAACCAAAAGTGAGTGCCTAGACGCCAAGTGAAGGTAGTGTATCAAGGAGTGATTACTCCTAAGTGAATGAGAACTGAGACTTGACCATTGGATTTAGTACCATGGAGGCCAATGGTAACATTTCAATGGAGCAAGGTGTGTGTGTGTGTGTGTGTGTGTGTGTGTGTGTGTGTGTGTGTGTGAGAGAGAGAGAGAGAGAAAGAGAGACAGGGGCGGGTTGGGGGAAGAAGGGGGCGAGAGGGGATTGATTGGAGTGGGTTTAAGAAAAAAATGGGAGAGGAATTGGAGATGACTAACAGTATAGGAAATTATTTTGAGACGTTCTCTTACAAAGTGTAGCCCCAAAATAAGGTAGTAACTGGCAGTGAAAGTGAAGTCAAAACTAGGTTAACAGCCCTGGTCAGGTGGCTTAGTTGGTTGGAGCATCGTCCCGTACACCAAAAAGCTTTGGGTTGGATTCCCAGTCAGGGCACATGCCTGGCTTGTGGGTTCAATCCTGGTTGGGGTACATAGGCAACCAATTGATGTTTTTCTCACACATCAATGTTTCTCTCTCCCCCTCCTTTCCTCTCTCTCTAAAAAATCAATTAAAACATATCCTCGATGAGGATTTTTTTTAAAAGTAGGTTGACAAAAAATTGGTAGAACTATTTGTTTCTGATGAGGATGATCTGGAAGAGAAGGCAAAATTTATGTAGGCACAAGAAGAGAGAATTGTTGGAGAGGTATCCTTGAGAAGGAAAGAGAATTTGGAATCTAGCACACAAGTGAATGAATAGTCTGCAGACAAGAGCACGGACTATCTATGGAAACAGGCAAGCAGTTGGGCAGAAGTGGTTGTGGGAATTTGTGGAAGTTCTCTTTTGATTGTTTCCATTTTCTCAGAGACAGGAAGTAAGGTCATCAGTGGAGAAAGAAGAGGTGTGGAAGAATAATGGAGGCTTGGGGAGAGAAGTGAAGGTGTAAAATACTCATTTGGAAAGGTAAATGGACTGAGAAAAACCATCATGTGCTTGCTGAATGTCATAAAGGGCCCGCTTGAGTTGCTAGTGATAAATTTAAGTGGGACAAGTCAGTGTGATGGTGGTGGTTTTCTTTAATTCATTGATTTTAGAGAGAGAGGAAGGGAGAGAGAGAGAAACATCAATTTGATACTCCACTTATTTATGTATTCATTGGTTGATTCTTATATGTGACTGGTGATCAAACCCTCAACCTTGGCTTATGGGGATGACACTAACCAAGTGAGCTACCCAGCCAGGGCCTGATTGTGCTGTTTTCAAAGACTCCAGCAATAATCAGCTATCAGAGTGAAGGCTCAGAGTAGGCTTAGAATTCTATTTAATCAGGCCTTACCAAGGCAGTAAGAGCAAGGAGAGAGGAGCAAGGGAGTTGAGGATGTAAGGGAGTGGTTATGATTCACAATGGAGTTTAAGACGAGGAACCAGTGGATGTGGACAGATTAAGGACAGAGAAAAGGTGGTAGGATCAATTAATTGCAAGTCCTTGTGGGGTTGAGGGACAATAGGAGTTAGAGAACAAGAGAGAATGGTCTGGAAAGACAGGAAGTGTATAATAAGGGGTCTGGATCCATTTTTTATATATATTTGCTGGCCGCTTTCACCACTCCTCTTTCCCCTGTGCCCCACATTTGGGAAAACTGATAAGAAAGCCTGGGTGCTCATTCCTTTGGTGCCAGTGGGAAGTTCAAACCATGTAAGACCCAAACCATGTGAGAAAACCTTCACCCTGGTCCCACCCCAAACACCATAAAACCCCAAGGCACCTCCTTTCTCTGTCTCCTCAAGCTATATTCATACTAGTTTGGAGCCTGCCCTGCTCTTCCCAGGAAACTTCTTTATGTGAGTGACAAGCCTTTTCATACTCTGTTGGTGCATGTGTAATATCATCAATGTCAACATCCAAACCAAATTTTAGGTGTAGTCCATCTCACTTCTGCAAGAGTTACCACAACAACATGGTAATTAGAGTGGGATGCATGAGATTAAGATGAAGTATAAGGTGGAATGAGATAATGGAATGGCAGTCAAATGGCTGAGGAGGGTGGAATATGGTACTGGAAGAGAATCAAGGTGAAGGTGTCATAAGGATTCCCTATTCCATATTGAAAACAACAAGACTTAGGACAGGAGAGGTGCTGGAAAGGATCCCAGTAGTCAAAAGCTGAAGTTGAGAAATAAGGCAAAGTGATCTATGAGTGCGTAGGTGACTACCACAATGAAGAGAGTGACAACATCAGAGGACATGACTTTAAAAAAAAGCAAATATTGGTCAGGAGGAGTAATTAAAGAGAAGAAAGGGAGAATAGCTTGAAAGGAGCAATGAAGAGCAAGGAGGATATCTCTTTCACCTCCAAGTCCAGTGGTGTGAGGGCCTTGGGAAGGCTGCAGGGACAACATCCACAGGGAATGAGCCAGGTTTGCTTTAGAACAAAAAGTGAAGGAAATATTCAGGGGAGAGATGGAGGATACAGAAGGTTTTGCTGATGATGGCTTGTGGATTCCAGAGGACACAGTGGAAGAGTCTTAGAAATTGGATAGTGGTGGGAAAGCGTTCAAAATAGGTGATATGAAGAGCCTTAAGTGGGTCAGTGGGTGGGAGAGGAAGGTTGTCTGGGATTTCCTGCGGTAAGGGCTATCAACGGATAATAAGGACAAAGTTTCAGCCAAATGAGAAGAAATGATTGTTCAGTTTCCATTTAGAGTCAACAAAGATGAAATGTAGTTAAAATTTTCTTCTTCAAAAGGGGAAAATTCATTTAGATCATTTTCATTTCAAATTTGAGTTGTTTCCCTTGTTATCACATGGGAAAGAAACCTGGGGCTCAAACAGCCCCCCAGGGTCCAGGCTGGGAACCTCATTGTATGTAGGTGGACTTCCACTTTTGGTTTTAAAACCACCAAGTGTATGAGTCCTAAGAAGGATCCCAAGCATGTTGGCCTGTGGCAAAGTTAAGTAGGACACATTCTACCTCTTGATATGGCCCTTCTTTTCACTCTTGTTACAGTGGCCCTGCGAATTCTTGATGTCATACACTGGACCTACCATACAAACATCCAAATTTACCTGGCACCCATTCTTATGAAGTTTAAAAGTTTCTGTTTTTCTAAGTAAAAGCTAATCCAAAATTAATCCATATGGTTGTGTTCAGAGGTACTAATTTGTGGCCTCTTAGTCGCCATGTGTAACGTAACGTTAGCCTTCCAGAGACAAAGGAATAACTCCATTGGCTTAAAATACATGAAATCAAGATCAGTGGTCTTCAAATTTTTTGTTTACACACTACTAAAAGAATTTTGAAAAGTACATGTATCCCTGCCCAGTTTTTATAACAACATCCAATTTTTTTTCTCATAAAATTAAATAATTGTAAAGGAAGTCATTTCCAATGTTCTGTTGTAAATATTGGCATTTAAAAATAAAATGGTCTCTCATATCTTAAGTGTGGAATATAAATGCCATGGTGATTTGATACCATTTAAAGAGTAAATGAAAAAAAATATTTCTTTAGCTATTAAATATGTAACAATGTTCCCTTTTCTTCTTAACTTTTTAAAAATATTTTTTCATTTTTCAATTACGATTAATGTACAATATTAGTTTCGGATGTACAACCTTGTGATCACACATTTATTTAACCTGCGAAGTAATCACCTCAATAAATCCAGCACCCATCTCACATCATATATAGTTACTACAATATTAGTGACTGTATTCCCTGTGCTGTACTTTACATCCCCATGAGTATTTTGTAACTACTAACTTTCTTCTTGAACTTTTGTAATTCTACGTCCCTTATACAATTTTATTCTTTTACATATATTTTATGCACTTTAATCTACTATTCAACCTTCACACTCTCTGCAATAAAAATGAACTGACCTTTTTTCCCCATCACCACATCTTTGATAATTTTTTTATTCAAAATTAGCTGTTCAAAGTGATTTAACCTTTACAGAATAAACAAGTTTCAGTTTATGCTGCAGGTTTCTTTTCTTTTGTGGTGGGTTTCTTTTCTGTGGGCCTTTTCTCAGCTGCTGGTAGCTGCAGCCTTTATTTATTTGTTTATTTATTTTTTAATTTTATTTTATTTTTACCACCAAAGGCTTCTTCTGCTTCCTAACAACAATAGCCCTCTTTCTTACTTCCCTACCACAGGCTCCTTGCCTGGAACCCTCTTCTCATCTGATTTGGCTTCTAGCGCTGGTGCTGCTTTATTCACCGGGGCTTGTGGTGCTCGGCCTGGTGAAGAATGGTGTTCCAGCTCATAGTCTTTGCATATGGATTTAGCTTCAACATGATTCTCAGGGTTTTCAGTGGATTCTCCTTCAGGACTCTGCAATGCATCTTCTTGTGTGGTGCTTGGAGGGCGGCAGCTTTACGTCAGGTGCCATACAGATCAGCTGCTTACAGAGAGCATTTTCAGTTCAAACGCAGAAACAGCCCACATGCCCACCGGGAGCAAGTTTCAAAATGTTCAGTTTGTTTACATTAAGCAGGTAATTCCAGGGATGTTTCTGAAGGCTTTGATGATACCATTGTCCTCGGTATAGATGATGCAAGATCCTCTACACTAGATATAACGACAGTTTCTCATTTTGCCCTTATTAGTTATCATTTGCTGAGAGACATAGAGCTTTTCTTTTTTTTTTTTACAGGTTTGGAATTTTTATTATTTTTATCTATATTGTTGAAAGTATTACATATGTCCCCTTTTTATTCCCCATGGACCCCTTCTAACCCTTCCCCTCCATCCCCACCCCAGGCATAGAGCTTTTTTATATCATTCCAGGCCTTAACTTTCTTAAGGAGCAAAACGGCCTCCTTGGTCTTCTTGTAGCCTTCAACTTTATCTCCAACCACCACAGAAGTTCAGGAACTTCCTCAGTATGATGACCTTTAGACATGAGCAGTGCTGGAAAGGCCGAGATAGACAGGGTAGAGCAGATGCTGTATCTCTCCTGTGTTTTATTCACTCTAAGTTGCCAACAGTGCCAGGTTTTGGTTGTGCAAACATGCGACCCCTACAGTAAAAGTACCCTGGCCAGAACAATGAATCCCACCACCTTGAACTCTGGGAATCTGAGCCACAGCTCTGCCAGTACCCCAAGGCTGGCAGGTTTGATGACCTGCCAATTCACTGTCAGCATAGGGCTGTCTATTTTTTTTTTTTTTTTTTTTTTTTTTTGCTCAGGTTGGTGTACAAAGTTCACAATATTGGCAAAGTGACATTTTTGCCAGGTGATTCCCCCTTTTGGGGGCACACAGATATTAATGGATGAGCACACGCCGTGACGGGAAGAGGAAAAGGTCACACTATGGTGCATACTCACCCATTGATACCATAAATTGACATTTTAATGCCTTTTACCTTTATTTTTAAATTTTAACTTTTGAATAGGTAATACTCTCACTTGGTTCAAAAAAATAAAACTAAATAAAAAGTATACATTGAGAAGTCTTATTCTCATACTCATGCCCTTCCACCTTGTCCCTGCTTTGCATAGATAATTACTTCTGTTAAATTTTAATGCCTTTTTTCTAGTGCCAGTGTTCCTTCATATATATAAATAAAAGCAAAATTGAATATGTATTTTTAAATTGAATATATATATTTTATCCCCCTTTTCTTACATTAAAAAAATGGATTGTTACATTTTTTAAAAAACGACAATGACAATTTACTAATTAGATTAATGAAAATGTACTAATTAGACCAATATCAAATCACACTCATGGTAAGAACCCTTCCTTTCCCTTTCCCTTGATGATGGAGTTGGATCACAGAATTCACCTCACATTCCTCAAGGACATTTCAGAAACCCATGGTGCTTTGAGTTCAGTACCAATGAAAGCAGAGGTTGCAAATGGCAGCCCTTGGCAGACAGGTTTTTTTTGGCCCAACATTTACAGATTGGGACATTTTACGTAAAGGTCAAGATTTCTAACTTTTTTGAAAATGAAATGATCAGCTAACCAAGCCTTTCATTCACTCAATATCAATGAGCGGGCACTGAGTACCACATCCTCCTCTGTGGGATCTGTGCTCTGCAGTGTGCCACCGTCTCCCTTTCTCCCTCATTTTCCCGCTCCAGCCCCCAGACCTTAATTATCTTTCCAGGTTGATCCCTGTAGGCATTTGACTTTGTGACCTCTGAGTTAACATCATAGTGAGTGATTTGGGAAAGTAGGCTCAATCAGAGACTTCTTTGAAGTTTTAAAATGGGAAGCAAGAAATGGGCTAGTGAAGAGAATAAAAGAGAGGAAATTAGGCTCTGGATTAATGATTCAGTTAAAAAGAAGCCATATTTTACATGAAATTTCCCCAAGAACAGAATAGACAAATTTTATACTGTTTAGCCTACACCCACTAGATGGTATAGAGCAGTGATGGCGAACCTATGACACGCGTGTCAGAGGTGACACGCGAACTCATTTTTTTGGTTGATTTTTCGTTGTTAAATGGCATTTAAATATATAAAATAAATATAAAAAATGTAAGTCTTTGTTTTACTATGGTTGCAAATATCAAAAAATTTCTATATGTGACACGGCACCAGAGTTAAGTTAGGGTTTTTCAAAATGCTGACACGCCAAGCTCAAAAGGTTCGCCATCACTGGTATAGAGTATTATTGGTAAGGCAAGGTGATAACTGAATTTGCACCACAGGAAAAATGAAGTCTGTTGTAAGTCATGAGAATGTAGACTAAAATGAGCGACAGGGCCTTCTTTTATCTTCTATTAAAAGGCAAGTTGGATATTGAATAAAAAACTATTATGATTTCCTGACTTTCCACTAACACAACCATCAAACATTGTGAATCTATTATATAAAAAATGTTATAAAATGATGTTAAGAGCGTAGAAAACAAGAAAACTAATATGAAGTAGGGCAGGTATTTTCTGTATCTGGTTTTAATATAGAATTATTCAGAATAAAGGGAATGATTAGAATTCTAAGTCATTGTTATGTCCCTAATGCCTACCATAGCACCTGGTAAATAGAAGGTAATATACAAACATTTGTTGAAAGAGTAAATGAATGAATAAATGAGGCTGAAAAGTAAAAGCAAAAAATAGATTTTAACAATGTTCTTTTAAACTTAAAAAGAATATTCAAAACCTGAAATGGTATCATAAATGACAATCTTTTTAAATTTTATTTTTATTGATTTCAGAGAGGAAGGGAGAGATAGAAACATCAATGATGAGCGAGAATAATTGATGGGCTGCCTCCTGCACACCCCACAGTAAGCATCAAGCCCCCAACCGGGGTATGGGCTCTGATGAGGAATCAAACTGTGACCTCCTGGTTCATAGGTTGATGCTCAACCACTGAGCCACACTGGCTGGGTATAAATAATAATCTTTATTCCATTACTTATTCTTACCAGTACTGAAGAAATATTGGTTTTTACTTATTTATTTGTTTGGTTGGTTTTTGTGGAATAGTTCCTTAAGGAAAGGAACAATCTATAATAATTTGGTGCTAAGATTTTGTCTGACTTGAGTCATTACACTATAATTCTGGAAATTGAAATTCCGTTTAATGAAAATGTTGCACTTAAAGCCTTATATTGAGAATTCGCAATAACTGTAGCAAGTGTGTCAGAAATTATCTTATAAAACCTGCCACATGGGAGTTATTGAAGGAATTACCTTGTTATGGTGGGTTATGAACAGTGGGATATGGAACTGTCTGATAATATTTTCAGCCCCTAGCAATAATCTCTGGGCTTTTTATAGACAAACTGTCATTATCACAATATTCAAACAGCACCCACAATATGGTTTCACTACCCTGTTACTTTTGTGTAGAAGGCTATGCCATGCTCTCTACCAAAGGGGACAATTGCGTAGAGACATCATGCAGCAAAGAACTACCTGATAGCACTTCCACAGCACTGTTCACTGGGTGATTTATAGTGTTTTCTTCCTTTGAAGACCAGCCCTAAATGTTTCCCAGTTCTCTTGAGCACAGGAATAACCATCTAAACGCAGGAAGCATCCAATTCTCTCAGATGACAGCAGGGATCTTCGAGAACCCAGATGTTTCCTTACTGATTACCCCAAGTAATATCCAGTTAGAACTACACGATTCAGAAAATGTAGTAAGGGTTCCAACCTTCTTATGGAGCATATTCCTGATCTTTCCTGAGTTTTTTTTCTTTCTTTTTTCTTTTCTCTTTTTCAGTGTTTTTTGTTTTCATGTAATGATTAGGAGCTATCCAGAGAGGGGAAGAGAACCAGTCTTGAATATAGCCACTGGGATAGGACTGGAGCTTAAGAATACTGACATGCCAACAGGTATTTATTCAAACCATTTCAAAATATCAGGCCATAGTTCATGAAAGCAATTGTCAATACGGGGCCCAAGGCAGCGATGTACATTGAGTCAAGTAGGCACAAAGTCAAGTTGCTCACAGGGAGATAGTACTCTGGGATTCAGATAAGCAAGTAAGTTGAAAGTGGTTATTGGAAGGTCTTGCCAAAGATTGTCAGTGTCCATAACCACCATTTGTGTGAAGGGCAGGGCTCTAAACCTAGAGGTGATCTACTGTGCTAGACAGGCAACTGGAAGATAAATTTTGGAACAGGGACAAAGACCCAGGTCTAATTATCAGAACAGGGAGACATGGAGAGAGTTTAGGATATTATCAAAGTAAAAACAGTGTCAAGGATGACTTGACCATAGATCACAGGCTGTGGGGTTGAAATTGTTTAAAAATCTTTCTCAGGTGAGAAGAGGCTGAGGAATTTGCCAAAGGTCATGCTGGAAAGCTGTACAAACAGAATTTTATCACAGGCTATCTGACTCCCCACATATTTCTGCTGCTTTGCTCCATTCGGCTTAAAATAAAACAAAGATTATACAAGTATAGCTGAGAATAAATCTTTACACCAGTTATCTATTGTCCTAATGGAGAAGAAGGGGGAAAAAAAAAAAAGCCCCAGTGAATATGCCTCTTTTCTTAGAATATTAAGCCTCAGAAGAATAAAAGAAGTCAGAGAATCAGAAAGAAACCATTATTGTCTTTTTCAAACCTGAAAAACATATCTTGGTAAGGGCTGCAGTTGCTAAAGAAGTGCATGGATTTGCAAAACCCAGTTGTTCTCTACACTGTGTTTTAGGTGGTGGATTTGCTGCTTCACCACCACCCAACCTTATGTGGAAAAAAAGAATTCAAGTGTCCTAGTTGCCTTCATTTCCTTTAGGTTTGTCTTATTAGAGAAGCTAATGAGGAGGAAAGGTAGAAGCCAAAAGGTAAGTAGGAAGAAACTAAAGAAGAGTTGATTATTTGAAAAAACGTGTTGAAGAACTGTGTAATGGAATCCAGTGATCTCCATGACTGCACAGTGCATTGCAGAGACTTGAAGCTGTGGTGCGGTTTGAATTTGGGTTAACAATATGAAGGCATATTGGGACATTTACATACTATTCAGGAAAATATAGAAACGACTGGATTTGTCTCTCTAATTCCAAACAAAATTACAACTGTACAATCCTAGAGTCACATAATTCGCAAATTTTTAAGGGACAAGAGCATTACATATTTATTTATATGAAAAATATATTGTCGATAGGGAATGTTAGGTTAGGTGGCTCAGGAGGCGGCATAAGAAATAAAGACAGTCCAGTGAATCAGAAAAAGAAAGAAAAGGAAAAGGTTTATTTCTGCGTCCCCGGGAGACCCACGTACCCCAAAAGACAGGGCACGTGGGTTCACGCCAACAGGGAGGGGGGCGCTTTTTTTATACTGTGGTTGGGTGAGGGGCGGGGACATGAGCTGAGGTATTCAGCTGAGGAAGTTTCAGCTGCAGGGGGTCAGCCAGGTATTCAGGAAGGAGTCAGTATCTGTGTGGGGGTCGGTGTTGATTCAGGGAGAAGCCAGTATCTGTGTCTGGCATGCTGATCTGTGAGAAATGCCAGGGGGAGTCCATTATCTTGTCACACGTCTGCATGTATCCGATCCTGGGCTCTCTCCGACCTAACAGGGAACAGCTGGCTGTATGTATGCCTTAAGAATGAACTCGCCTAAAAAAAAGAATGGACTCTCTTAAATTCCTATAACCTTTCAAAAAAGAGCCAGTGTATCCCTATGAAATGGCACAATTCAATGAGATTAATTAAACACTAGTTTCAAACTTGGGACACTAAAAATAAATTCTCTCTTATAAGTGTTTGTGAATGTTAAAATATTTTACCCATTTAAAAACATCTAAATTTACATGTTAAAAATTTGGTGATAAGCTAAAAACACATGTCAAAGGAACAAAATGCTCTTTATATGAAAAAAATAGATATTAAGAATTAATGATCTAGCAAAGTTCTTCCTTTAAATTCTTCCCAGATAATTATTATTTTATTACTTGCATTACCAACAATAAAGTTTCTATTTGAATTCAGATCTTTTAAACTGTATGTTCTCTGTTTTTGCCTTCCTGAGAGTCACACCTAAAGAAGGCTAAGCAAACCCTCCCCTTTAATCTGCATTTCCTCTTTCCAAAAGAGTATTTCCTCTTGATTTGCTCCACCTTAAGCTCTAAAAATGTCAGTTCTGGGATTGTGAACAATGGTGGTGATTTGCAAAAACAGGTTTTTTAAAAAAATCAAACAGGTAGAGGAAGCTGGCAGTGGGTATCTGCTAGGCAGTGGGCCATCAAGCACAGAAAAACAGGAGTCTAGAAGTACACAAGAACCAAGGGACAGGAAAGATCGGTGATTCAGAAGCCAAAGGCAGGCAGAATTTAGAGTGTGCCAGAAACTAGGCAATCAAACAGCAACCAAGTTGACCAGAAATTCCAAAGAAATGCTTTAAGAGACCAGGAATGCAAAAAGCCAGGCAGGTGGTTAGGTGCCCAGTGAGCAAAAGGGGGTCAGGAGGTGAGAGCATGGCCTCTGCAAGAGGTCTGGACAGCAGAAGTCAAGCGCCCAGGCAAAGAAGTCTGCAAAGAAACCTTGATTTGCAGGCCAACTGGCATCCAGCTTGGGACTGTCAGGAGAATTAGAAAAAAGGAAACCGTAGTTGCCCAGTGAATATGGAGCTGGGCCAACCAGAGCAGGTCCTCCCTTTTCCTTCTGTTAACAAAAGATTTGACTCCATGACTAGATTGTTTGCTAATTTCTTCCCTTTGGAGCAACTTTTATCCAAATAAAAGTTCACTACACTCTGTTGCTCTCTCCCTGGGTATGTGGAGTTCTTAATAGGTTCCTACCGATGCTACACTGATTCAACTTGGCAAGAGACTTACAGCGACTCAGGACAAGTTGAGAACTGAAAATGGATCCTGCCCATTGACTCAGCAGGATTGGAGAGCTTGCTTCTTAAGAATCCCAGAGCAAATCAGAACTTGCTGTCTCTAGGACATCTTATTGAATCCCTGTGTGGGTCTGATTTTGTTCCAAAGGTGGTTTTCTTACTAAAACAGAACTGTTGACAGCTGTTACCGTGTTATATTCTCCCTCTTTATAGAAAGCCAACAAAATTCTACAGATATGAAAGTCTGGTGACATTTCGCTTCTCTTTCTAAAGTACAGGTCTCTCAGAACCCACCTCCTGTCAAGGCCATTTGTGGAAACAGGATATTATATCTCTTTAGGCAGAAGGACATATCTGTTTCACTTCCTTCTTTTAAGCTGGGCACCATCTCATGTAGTTACTTTGATAAATAAATGACTTTCTGCTCATGCCTTACCTGACTGGGTTAATAGCATGTGAAAAGAAACAATCTTTTCTGTCAAAGAAGGCAGTTGCCATTTTGAAACGCCAAAGGTCAACCCCTCCCTTTTTCCTTTAAATTAGCCAGTCTTGAAAGAGTGTGAGCCTAAGCTCTGACCAATCAAGAATGAGGGACAGATGACGTGCATCAAGCATAAAAGCCCCAGTGGACTGCTCACTCAGTGTGCGTGCTGCCAGACCCTGTGCGTGTACACCCTCCTGCAGGAGTAAAGATATTTGCCTTGCTGTCTGGCTCCTGAGTATCCTTTGTGTTCTACCATGACCTCTGATTTGGTGGTGGTGGTGGTGGAAGATGAGGGCATTTTCCTAGAAGATAAGATTTCTTTTACATTGGGTTCATGGAATGAGAACTGGTAGAGCCAAGTTTTCCATGCCCTCCTCCTCTTCACAGTCACTACAAGGTCTGACAGACAATTCTGGGCCACATTCAGTTTTGTTGAAACCCCTGTGGCAGTGATGGCGAACCTTTTGAGCTCGGCGTGTCAGCATTTTGAAAAACCCTAACTTAACTCTGGTGCCGTGTCACATATAGAAATTTTTTGATATTTGCAACCATAGTAAAACAAAGACTTATATTTTTGATATTTATTTTATATATTTAAATGCCATTTAACAAAGAAAAAATCAACCAAAAAAATGAGTTCGCGTGTTACCTCTGACACGTGTGTCATAGGTTCGCCATCACTGCTCTATGGTGAGGTTATTTATATGGCTTTGGATCAGACTACATGAGTTTGAATCCCAGCTCTGTAATTTTCCAGCTCTATGGCCCTGAGTAAGTTACCTAATTTCTCTGGCCCCCAGTTTCCTCATCTCTGAAAAATAAAAATAAAAAAATGATCCTTAAGTCACAGGCTTGTTATGTCGATTAAATATATCTGAAAGTAATTTGCATATTGTAAATTTTCTGTGGACATTAAAAAACCTTTAAGTAAAAGTCCAGTACCTGAAGGGAATGGGGCAGACATCAGTCCCTCTAGGTTACCCATCGCAAGAATATTTATATCTGAGACTTTTATTCATGGTGCATAATTTGATTTTCAAAAAAGAAACCCAAAATTCTCCCAAAAGCCCCTCTTCTATAGATGGCTTTCTCTTGAATAAATAGAAATTTTCAGTGTGCTGGTCCCTAGAGAAAGTTTAGCTTAAATCCCCTTGTAACTTTAACGGTAATTCAGTAGATACTTTGGCATCACCATGCACTTAAAGATCAGAGTGTTACACCCAAGGAAACATGCTTGTAAAGGTTGGATCATTTATCATAGCTCACATGGTTAGTTATTATTTAAAACAGTTCAATGATTTAGTGGCATTCCACCTGTCTATCGATGTTGCCTCAGCTGGCACCACTGTCCCCCAAATGTCTGCATTAGCCAAGGCTCTTCTTTAGGTTGCTCCACTGTGCTGTGCTCCCTACTACCACATGGATTTTGTGGTAACTTTCTGTTAATCACTTCCCCAAATGCTTCTTGCCTCTCCCTATTTCTGT
>NW_005370176.1:1308357-1334190 GCF_000412655.1 Myotis brandtii
CATCTATTTATCCTGCAGGTCTCAATTCAAAGACATCTTCCCTGACTTTCAAGACAAGTTCTGATTCCACATGCTCCCAGAACCTATTTATGACCTGTAATTACATTCTTGGAATTATTTGATTAATGTCTTTCTTCACTTCTATATTATAAAATCTATGAAGGCATAGGCCATGTCTAGTTTACCATTGTATCTACAGAACCTAACTGCATGCCTGGTGCATAGTAAGCGAGTAATAAATATTTAAATAAATGAATAAATTAACTGGGCCTAGAGTTTAAGTCTTTTAAAAAAATTTTATTGAATTTATTGGGGTGATATTAGTTAACAAAACTATGTAGGTTTCAAGTGTACAGTTCTATAATACATCATCTGTATATTGTATTGTGTGTTCACCACCCAAAGTCAAATCCCCTTACTTCACTATTATCCCCCTTTCCCTCTTCAACCTTCCCCCACCCCCCTTTCCCTCTGGTAATCCCCATACTGTTGTCTATGTCTATAAGGTTGGGTTTGTTTGGGAGTTTTTTTGCTTAATCCCTTCACCTTTTTTCACCTAGCCCTCCTACCTCCTCCCCTCGATAGCTGTCAGTCTGTTCTCTGTATTTATGAATCTGTTTCTATTTGTTTGTTTATTTATTTTGTTCATTAGATCCCACATATGAGTGAAATCATATGGTATTTGTCTTCTCGGCCAGGCTTATTTCACTTAGCATACCATAGAGTTCAAGTCTTAGGACTTTTTTTCACTAACCAAAGATACAATAGTTTGAACTAGACAATGTTTTTTTTGTTTGTTTGTTTTTTAAAATATATTTTATTGATTTTTTACAGAGAGGAAGGGAGAGAGATAGAGAGCTAGAAACATCGATGAGAGAGAAACATCGATCAGCCGCCTCCTGCACATCTCCCACTGGGGATGTGCCCGCAACCCAGGCACACCCCCTTGACCGGAATCGAACCTGGGACCCTTCAGTCCACAGGCCGACGCTCTATCCACTGAGCCAAACCGGTTTCGGCTGAACTAGACAATGTTGACTTCACAGAGGTCTGCAACTCTCATGGTCACTCCAGAATTGTGACAACAGTGTTCACTGTTGAGGACACTGGTGTTAGTATGGTACATTCAGAAACCTTGTAGAACACTTTGGAATCTTGGTTTGAATCATGTGAAGTTTAGCAAATTTTATACTCCAAAGATAAAGTGGATCCCTTAGAAGCTTTTATTTAAAAAAAAAAAGAGAGATTTGAGGTCATTTATACAAATACATAAAATATAACAATAAAAATGTACTAGTATAAATGAGGAAAGGGGGCAAAGAAAAAGTAGAAAATATAATACCTAGGCATAAAAAAAATAATATAACTAGAGGCCTGGTGCACGGATTCATGCACATTGAAAGGAAATTAATTAGAAGAAATATTTTGGAGGCCAGGGAGGGACCGCAGGAGGTTGGCTCCAGGGCGTGTCCAGCCCATCCCTCCCAGTCCCAATTGGCCAGAACCCAGCAGCAAGCTAACCCACCGGTAGGAGCATCTGCCCCCTGGTGGTCAGTGCACATCATAGCAACTGATTATTGAACAGTAAGAATGGTTGGACACTTAGCATATTAGGCTTTTATTATATGGGATGTAACTCTATATAATAAAAGGCTAATATGCAAATAATCCCCTCAACCAGGAGTTTGACCAGGGTGTGGGGCTGGCCGGCCAACCTCCTGTGACCCCGCCCCCTGGCCGGCCCAGAGCCATTAGGGGCGGGCCAGCCGGACCCCACCGGGCCTATAGTATAATATAATATAATATAATATAATATATATAATATGTAAGCACTGAAAGTTCATCCATGAACTTCTATATAGGCACTGAGAAGCACAAAAATTTGGCTCAGCCCTAACAAGTTTGGCTCAGTGGATAGAGCATTGGCCTGTGGACTGAAGGGTCCTGGGGTTCGATTCTGGTCAAGGGCACATGCCCAGGTTGTGGTCTTGACCCCTGTAGGGGGTGTACAGGAGGCAATGGATCAATGATTCTCTCTCATCATTAATGTTTCTATTTCTTTCTCCCTCTCCCTTCCTCTCTGAAATCAATAAAAATATATTTTTAAAAATTTTTGGCTCAAAGTTTTAATTAGATAAAGAGGACCAGATCCTCAGGAAGAAAAATAGCGTTTCATATATTGTTGTGATATCTAGGTAATGTTCTCAATAATAATCCTACAGTATATACCATGGTGATTGTAATGTGGCTATTTCTTAAAGCACCTCTCAGTGTAGACCCAAGGCAAAATGTCAAAATGTAGGTTAGAAAAGGGCCAGGTCATGAGGAAGAGGGATGTTGAGGCAATGTAGCCCAAAAAACCTCTCCAAGGACAGGATCTCTCTCTAAAACCAACAAAATTGAACATGACTAAAGAATGGGTCCATTCCCATCAGGCAGTTCTTCCTGAACATATTTTTGTTTATTTGTTTGTTTTATTTACTTTGTATTTTTATGCTTAAGGCTACATAGCATTTCATTGAATAGCCATGCATAATATCAACTAAAACTCTAAAGGAGATGTGTGGGGTTGTTGTTGTTTTTTTAATCTCTGAACATGGTTTTACAACTAAACTTTTGCTAGTAATTCAACACCAGATAATTCAAGGTTATACTTTTTGGAAGAATCTGAAGTGTAGAAGTTGTATGGTTTAGTTAAGGATGATCAACTTAAGATATCCTTTATGAAAGGAAAGTACCTAACCAGTATGCATACCTAAATAGAGAGCCACCCAACTTCCACCTAGAGGTGGACTGGAAAACACGGGGCCAAGATGTTCTTCAGAATTGGGGGGAGGGGCGAGGTTTCCGTTTCAACACACACACAATAGTCATGCAGCATGAATTCTCAGCAGGAAAGAGAATTTTAATTACAAAAGAAATAAACATGTAAAATATTCAAGCCACACAGAAAGCCTTCCTACCCCCATCTTCTTTATTCTTGCCACCCCTGGGTAACCACCAGAGATGGATGATTTCTTGTGTCTCCTTCCAGACATTTGTCTATGCACAACCTTAAGGAAATCCCCTGGAGCAGTGGTTCTCAACCTTCTGGCCCTTTAAATACAGTTCCTCATGTTGTGACCCAACCATAAAATTATTTTCGTTGCTACTTCATAACTGCAATGTTGCTACTGTTATGAATCGTAATGTAAATATCTGATATGCAGGATGGTGTTAGGCGACCCCTGTGAAAGGGTCGTTCGACCGCCAAAGGGGTCGCGACCCACAGGTTGAGAACCGCTGCCCTGGAGGAAGGGGGTAGCGGGGATATGGGTTGGAGGCAGGGAGCCTGATGTAATTAACTACAGGGGCTCTAACACCACTATGTAATTACTTTTTTTCGTGGAGAGCAGATGAGATGAACAGACTATAATTATAGTCTATTATTCTTTTTTTGTTTTGTTTTATTAATCCTCACCCGAGAATATTTTTCCATTGATTTTTAGAGAGAGTGGACGGGGAGAGACAAAGAGAGAGAGAGAAGCATCAATGTGAGAGAGACACATCGATTAGTTGCCTCCTGCACAGGGATCAAGCCTGCAACTGAGGCATGTGCCCTTGACTGGAATCAAACCCAGGACCCTTCAGTCTGTGGGCCGATGCTCTATCCACTGAGCCAAACTGGCTAGGCCAGTCTATTATTCATTTTTTAAAAACATATTTTTACTGATTTCAGAGGGAGGGAGAGGGAGAAAGAGAAAGAAACATCAATGATGAGAGAGAATCATTGATTGGCTGCCTTCTGCATGCCCCACACTGGAGATCAAGCCCACAATCCGGGCATATGCTCAACCACTGAGACATGACGACTGGGCAGGTCTATTATTCTTTCTTTCTTTTTTAGAATAAACACATTTATTAAAAAATACGGAACACTTCACAAATTTGCGTGTCATCCTTGCGCAGGGACCATGCTAATCTCTGTATCATTCCAATTTTAGTATATGTGCTGCCAAAGCGAGCACAGGTCTATTATTCTTAAGCAAGGTACACTAAGATCTGTGTGTTCATTCCAGGAAGATAGAACTCTTAACTGCAATAAAGGAGAATTTATGGAGCATCCATAAATACCCGGCTTTAAGTGCCTGTATAAAAAGCAGTGCTTGCTTTTTGTGTTTCTACAAAAGACTAGGGAGAAGAAACTTCTCTGTCCCTCTGTGTCTCCAGTAAAAGGCCAAGGTTGCCTATTATCATGGGGTCACAATGTATGCTCTGAGGAAACTAACAGAAAGCATCAGGACATTTCCCCCACTTTGGAACCTTTGCTCACTTGGTTTGGCAAAGGTTCGACAGAGGGAGAGAACGTCGCTCCTGTTGTTGATGCTCATTGCTTAGTGAGCAGAGCTCACTCTGGGGCCCAATCCCTTTCAGATCATTGAGCAAGATCCCCATCTGGCAGACAGGCAGGGATAGTGTGGTTGATATCAGGACAATGGCTACAAAACACACACACACACACACACACACACACACACACACACACACACACCGGGCTTTAATTAAACAAAACAAACCTCTTTTACAAGTCTATCTGGGTATCCTTTGATTTTTGTCTCATTGTGATGTTTTAAAAAAGTGAAAACAGGGTCCTAGTCAGAGAGCTAAGGAATCCCAAATTTTGACAGGTTCTATATATGTGTATTTTTTAAATAAATGAGATTGTATCTTATATGCTGTTCTGTAATTTGCTCTTTTCATTTAATAGTATATCACCTACATGCTACCACCTAAATTCATCTATATAATAAAAGCCTAAGCGACTGTTATGGTGGAACGACTGACCAGTACGACTAGTCATTATGATGGGCACTGACCACCAGGGGCAGACACTCAATGCAGGAGCTGCCCCCTGGTGGTCAGTGAGCTTCCACAGGGGGAGCACTGCTCAGCCAGAAGCCAGACTCACGGCTGGTGAGCACAGCAGCGGGGGTGGGAGCCTCTCCCGCCTCCATGGCAGTGCTAAGGAAGGAGCAGTGAGTCAAGAGGTAAGGAGCCGCGAGCAGGTGGGTGGTACAGAGCCAGGGGTCCTGGACTGTGAGAGGGATGTCTGCCAAGGAGTCCCAGACTGTGAGAAGGTGCAGGCCAGGCCAAGGGCCCCCTGCCCAAGCCAGTGCATGAATTTCAGGCGCCAGGTCTCTAGTTATTTATAATAGTTTTATAAATATACTAGAGGCCCGGTGCACAAAAATTTGTGCCCTCGGGGGGGGGGAGGGGGGGTCCCCCAGCCCGGCCTGTGCCCTCTTGCAGTCTGGGACCCCCAGGAGATAACGACCTGCTGGCTTAGGCCTGCTTCCGGGTGGCAGAAGGCAGGCCCAATCCCTAGGTGCAGCCCCTGGTCAGGCTCAGAGCAGGGCCGATTGGGGAGTTGGGGCGCCGCCCCAAGCCAGACTCACGGCTGGTGAGCACAGCAGCGGTGGTGGGAGCCTCTCCCGCCTCCATGGCAGTGCTAAGGAAGGAGCAGTGAGTCAAGAGGTAAGGAGCCGCGAGCAGGTGGGTGGTACAGAGCCAGGGGTCCTGGACTGTGAGAGGGATGTCTGCCAAGGAGTCCCAGACTGTGAGAAGGTGCAGGCCAGGCCAAGGGCCCCCTGCCCAAGCCAGTGCATGAATTTCAGGCGCCAGGCCTCTAGTTATTTATAATAGTTTTATAAATATATTCACACACACCATAGGGCCATAATTATAAATGACCTCATTATAACATTGTTATAAAATGTGCCATCATGTGAATGTACCATAACTTATTGAAACTCTTTTTATTAATAAATGTTTCACTTTGATTCCAAGTTCTACTTATCCAAATAATGCTTTAATAAATATCATTATGCATAATTTGATGTAATAAATGCCTTTATGCATAGTTTTTTGGAGTGCAGTTTCCAAAAGTAAAATTTCTGGTCAAAGAATACATGCATTTTACATGGTGGTTGGTATTGGAAAATTTTTTCCACAAATATGGTACCAATTTACATTCTCATAAAGTATATTAAAATGTCTATTTCCTCACTAAGATTGGATATCCAATTTTTGAAACTTTGTCAATCTGCTAGGCAAACAAAAATGTATCCTTCTTTGTTTTAACAATTATTTTCCTAATTAGAAATGAGATTGTGCATCTTTTTACATGTTTACTAGACACTTAAATATATTTTAAAATCCTAATCCAAGGATATGTTTTACTGATTTTAGAGGGTGGGGGAAGGAGAGAGAGAGAGAGAGAGAGAGAGAGAGAGAGAGATGAGAGAAACATCCATTGGTTGCCTTCCATATGTGACAAGACTGGGGATTGAACCGAAACTTGAGCACATGCCCTGATGGGGAATCAAATCAGCAACCTTTCGGTGCACAGGATGACACTCCAACCACTGGACCACACCAGCCAGGGAGCCATTTATATTTCTTACTAGTGGCCAGGTGCATAAAATTCGTGCACAGGGGTGGGGGGTTCCCTCAACCCAGCCTGCACCCTCTCTAATTGGGGACCCCTTGGGGGGTGTCTGACTGCCAGTTTAGACCTGATCCCTGCCGGCCTGATCTCGCCCCCAACTGCCCTCCCCTGCTGGCCTGATCTCGCCCCCAATTGCCCTCTCTGCCTTGGCCCCCACCACCTGATCGCCCCTAACTGCCCTCCCCTGCTGGCCTGATCTTGCCTCCTATTGCCCTCTCTGCCTTGGCCCCCACAACCATGAAGGAAGTCGGACATCTGGAAGATGGCCAGTCGACCCGGTCTAGTTAGCATATTAACCTTTTATTAGTATAGATAAATTATATAGGATAGGATTGCTTAAATAGGTGGGGGGCCTTTTTCAGCAGGAGGAGATGCTCTTAGCAGACAAAAATACATAATCCCTATATCTGGACTGTTAGACAACATATGCATTATACTGCCAAACTGGTCATTAAAAAAATTGAACTGCTTCTTATCACCTTACACCAAACAGCTGTTGCCCTTAAAACCCCTTCTCAGCCCCACCTTAGGTTCTGCCTTCGAAGTTCATCCAGATTAAGTTCTGATTGGTCGGTTTCTATGCCAGTCAGCGTCAAAAGCTCCGCCTCCTAGGCAGCCATTGGCTCCTCGCACTTCACCCAGATTTGGTTCTGATTGGTCAGTTTCTATGCCAGTCAGTGTCTCCGGGCCTGATCAGAGAGGCAGGGCTGATCAGCAGCCCCCACAGAGGCCCAGAGAGAAACAGAGGCGTGGCTGCTGGCGAAGCCCAGAGAGAAAGAGAGAGGAAACAGCTGATCAACAGCTGCCACGGAGGCTGCAGATCAAACCCTGCCTCTCTCTTCAGGCCTCTATCCAGGCCTGATCCGCAGCCCCTTCGGCAGTCAATGCTGGGTTGCCACAGCAAGACTGCAGGACTGACTTCTGGTTGGTTGAGCCTTTGGTCATTACGGACTCTGGGTTTTTATATATTAGGATGTTAATTTTTTAGAGAAGCTGGTCCCTTAGGAGGCCTGTTAGAGGGCCAAAAACTGGTCCCTAGTGTTTTCTTTGGTTAGCAATTGAGCTGTAGAAAGTATATTGTCTCAGGTAACAAAAATGAGGGGTGAGTAATGTAGCCAAGCAGGCCTCAAGTGTAAATGGAGCTGGGATTTGAACACCTACAGAACACTTCTTTCAGTCTTCACTGCCCTCTGCACATTGGCTTTCCTGAGGATGGTCCCCTGACTTCCAGGGGCTCCCAACTTCCCATCTCCCATGTTAGTCACACTCATTGGCCCAGTTTTGGTCATGCACCCATCTCTGGCCTGGTGTTGAGGGGAGGGGAGGGGAGGGGAGGAGAGGAGGAGTCTCCAAAAAAGAAGTGGATATGGCAAGGACTAATTAGATATCTGTGCCGTGCCAGCACAGCCAAGGGTGATCCTGAGTGGGGGTGATGAAAGGATTAAGAAAAGACAGACAAGAGAATGAAAGCTGGGTCTCGGTGGGACGCTGCTCCCTGATGAGGAGACAACGACAGCGCCCACAAGCCGTGTCTTTATTTTATAGTAGATGCCACGAGGCAAAGTAAGGGCGTGATCAAGATGTTTACAGCATTCTCGTTGGTTTCAACCCTACTCAACTACATGCACCTGAACTCTATCACACAGGCACGTGGGGCCACGTGTTCGGACCATAGGTTCAAGCTTACAACTATAGCTGTTGGCTATAATTGTGCTGGGAAGGCCCTGCCCTCCAGTTGGGACTTGCACGTGGCCACGAGAGGACTGTGCCCTCTCATTAGTCCGAGTCTTGAACCTGTCCAAAACACTGTAGCCGCGCCCCATAGATATCTCTTAATATTTTTATTCTCCTTTTTCCTCTTTTATCTGGACACATGGCAGCTCAGAATAAAGACAGCATTTCCAAGTTCTCCCTGCCTGCCTATGGTTATGTGACTAAGTTCTAGCCAATGGGATATAAACAGAAGAGTATGTGCAACTTCTAGGAAGTGTCCTCAATAGGAGGGGCATGTCCCTTTCCTCCTTCCTGCTACCTGAAATGGAAGTGTTTTGGCTGGGCCTGGAATAGCCAGTATCACAAAACAAAAGCTGTAGCAACAAATTAGGAAGGAATCAGGGTCCCTGATGACCATGGAGTCATACTGGCCCTGAACTGCCTAGATTTATGGAAGGGAAAAATAAAACTCTAGTTTGTTTTAGCTCCTAGCATTTTGAATTTGCGGTTACTTGCAGCCAAAATAGTTTAAATCTAATTGATGCAGAAGGTGCTATTATACCAGAAGGAGGGAAAGTTGCTGGGTTAAAAAAAAAAAGAAAAGAATGCCTATTGCAAAGATTTTATTAATTTTTTAATAATCTCCCATTAGTTATCCACAAAGCTAACCTCCGCACTTCCTTCAAGTTCTTACTAAACTACCCCTTTTATAATTTTTAAACACATTTATTGAGATATAATTGATATACAGTAATCTGCATATATTTGAAGTATACAATTTGGTACGTTTTGATACATGTATATACCTGAGAAGCAATAACCATAATCAGCATAAGGAATGTATTAATAACCCATTCAAGTTTTCATGGACCTCTGTAACCCCCTGCCAGCCACTCCCTATCCAGGTAACCACACATCTATTTTCTATATCAGTTAGTACTTTCTAGAGTTTTATATAAATGGAGTAATACACTATGTACTTTTTTTTTGGTCTGGATTCTTTCATGCTGTTGTGTGTATCAATAGTTCATTGTTTTTTATTCTGAATAGTATGCCATTGTATGGCTATATTACAATTTCTTTATCCATTCAGCCATTAATAGACATTGGGTTGCTTCCAGCTTGGGGCTATTATGAATAAATCTGCTATAAATATTAACATAAAAGTATTTGTATAAACACACGTTTATGTTCCTTTTGAGCAAATACCTAAGGGTTGGCTGGGTCATGTGATAGACATATATTTAACTTTTAAAAAGACTTCAAAACTGGTTGGTTCTGCTTCACATTCCCACTGGCAATGTTTGAAGTTCCAGTTTCTTCATATCTTTGCTAACACTTCATATTGTCTATCTTTTTTATTATGGTGGCTGCACAGTGGTATCTCATTGTGGTTTTAATTTACATTTCCCTAATGACTAATAATGAGCGTATTTTCATGTGCTTATTTGCCATTTGTGTTATCTTCTTTGTGAAGCTATTCAAGTCTTTTGCCCATTTTTATTGGATTGTTTGTCTTCTTATTGAGTTTTAAAAGCTTCTATGCATTCTGAATACAAATCATTTATAAGATATATGCTTTGAAAATGTTTAGTCCTAAAGAGTGGCTTGCCTATTCATTCTCTTATCAGTATCTTTCAAAATTCAGAAGTTTTTTATTTTGATGAAGTCCACTTTATTAATTTTCTTTTATGAATTGTGCTTTCTGTCTAAAAAGTTTTTATCTAACCTAAGATCACAAAGATTATATTTTTTTTCAGAAGTGTTGTAGTTTTACATTTAGGCTATGATCCATTTTGAGTTAATTTTTTTCATATGATATGACACATGTGTATTGAAGTTCATTATTTTGCAACTGGATGTACAATTGTTTCAACACCATTTTTTGAAAAGACTATCTTTGGCCCAACTGTGTGGCTCAGTGGCTGAACATCAACCTATGAACCAGAAGGTCACAGATTGATTCCCGGTAAGGGCACATGCCTGGGTTGCAGGCTAAATCCCAGTGGAGGACATGTAGGAGGCGGCCAATCAATGATTCTCTCTCATCATTGATGTTTCTATTTCTCTCTCCCTCTCTCTGAAATCAATAAAAACATATTTTTAAAAAATTAAAATACAATTAATAGGTCTTTATAAGTGAAAAACCACTTTTTAAAATATTCTGTGGACCTTTTTTTGTATATTGTGACCTCAGAGCTCAATATATTTGGGGATTTGAGGAAAAATAACAACATGCTTGGCAATCTAAGGAAGGAAATTATGCTTTAAAAAAATTTAAGAATCTAATGACACTCTGGGGGTTATCATCATGTGCTCAGGAGGAGTAAGTGTTGGCTTCCATAGTTCAATGGGATAATAATTGATGGTATCTAGGATTCTGAATGCCCAGTTTGGGCTGAATTCTGCAATTTGGCACTATTCCCTGGAAACAGCTTTAGGATTCAGAGCAAACTATTGGGATGGATAGATTCAGCTCCATCTGGAAGTGTTTCTAAAAAGTTGGACTCTGTGATAGTTTCAAAATGTGTCCACAAATTCTTTGATATTTTCCCCTTCAAGAGTCTTAGCTTCCCTTAAGTGTGGGCTGGACTTAGTGAATTGCTTCTAACAAATTGAAAATGACATAACTGACATGTCAATTCTGAGACGAGGCCATAAAAGACATTGCAGTTGCAGCTTCTGTTAGGGGTACTCGCTCTTGGATCACTCATTCTGGGGGAAACCAGCTGTCATGTTGTGGGGGAACAGCGCACTCTGTGAGGAGCCAACAGCCATGTGAGTGAGCCATCTTGGAAGCAGATCCTCAGCTCCATTCAAGGCTGCAAATGACACCTTGACTGCACCGTCATTGGAGACGCTAAGCCAGATGCACCCTGCTAGGCTGTTTCTGCATTCTGACCTTTCAAAACGGTGTGAGATAATAAATGTTGCATTCACTGCTAATTTTGGGATGATTGTGCAGCAATAGATAACTAATACAGAACCACTGTGAAATAGGAGTTTCTGAGACTTGAGATAAATAGCGGCAGGTTTCTAGGACTCAGAAGGTACCAAGGTAAATTTCTTTGCCAGATTCTGTAAGAAGCTCTCAGAACATTGATGGACAAACAACAAGGGTCAGAGGGCCCAGGGACAATGGGGGACAGTGCTTCAGTGTTGATATTTCTGTGGTAAGTGGTTGCAGGGAAGTGGTCCCATGGTTCTAGCGAAGTGCCAGAACTTTTTTAAAAAATGGTGACAAAGAGTCACACAGAATTCAGAGAGTTTAAGAAAGAAAAGGCAAATATTCTGGGGCTCAAAAGTTAGAGGAATGTTTTCTGAAGCAATGAAAAAGGGGAGGAGATCCCAGATGGTGGCCTACAGACCGGCAGTCAGCAAGAGAGTGTGAATGAGTGAGAGAGTGAAAGGAGAGTGTGTGGACATGCGGGGAGTGTGTGTATTTGTGAGTGAGGGACAGTTATTTTCCACAGGACTGTCGGGGACTGGCAGACCAGGCTTCCCTGGCCAGGCAGCCTCTACTGCTGCTGAAATCTCTCCTGGAGTGGCCGGCTCTGCCGCAGAGACCGCACCATCTTGAAGGGGAGAGCAGCTGTGATTGGAAGCCCAGCCTTACCTTCCCCAGGGGGGACCTCAAATACCTCCTGGGACCCTATAGCCACAACGCCCAGGGACCAGCTGCCTCAGCTGTGAACGCATGAACACCGGGACTCCAGCCCCCTCAGCCGCGGGCGCCTAAAACATTTGTCCAGGGGAGACAAGGTGGCGGCCAAATACGCGAATGGGTCCTGCACCTTCTCACAGAGCAGATAGAAGAAACAGCTGAATCGAATAACACCCTTGGTGAATTAAACACAGCTGGTGAGGCAATCCATGGCCAGAAAGGTCAGAGATCACCTGGAGAGAGGTGGGATCTGGGATCCGGGCTGGAGGGAGAAACGCGCGCAGCCAGGACTAGAATCTCAGAGGAAGACTGCGCTGCACCAAATCCGTGGTCCTTGGGGTCAGTGTAACCCTCGAATGTGGAAGGGGGTCCACAGGGCTGCTGGCAGCGGGGGACTCTAGAGCTAGGAGACTGTGCCCAGAAAGGCAGCCTGAAGTTCTATACAGGCCACGCAGTGGGGGAGGCGGGGGATGTGAGGTTGCTTTATCTTTACAACTTCCTTCCTTTTACTTGCTAAACCCAGTGCATAGGATCTTTCAATTAAAAACACTCACCGAGACTGCAGAGGAAGGTGGTTTTTGTGGAAACTGGGGAGCAGAATAGGGAGAGATGAACAGGAAACCAGCTCTTGGACAATCCATCCCTCCAACCCAGTCTTGAGTGCGGCAGGGAAAGGAAGAGTCTAAACACCCCCAGGGAGCCCTGGGGGACTGGGTTGAGGGTCCATTTGGTCCCAGAAACTAATACAGAAACACCGCCACCCAGGGGCTGTGTCAGAAATAGACACTTGTGTAAATACAACTGAAGGCAGGCAGAGAAACAAAGTGAGCAGCAGAGTAATCCCACCTGCTTGAAACCAAGGTTGTGGCTTATGACACAGAAGAGCATTAGATCACTGGGAACTTCAACACTATGCTGACTACCTGACAGGAAACAGATGTGCCAGGCAGAACATTATAGAGGGGGCTTAAACCAGCCCCCATGAGTCATTGAAGCTCGCTGAAGCAAACAAACTTCACTACTTCATTTTTTATTTTTTATCTTTTACTTAAGAAACTAATTTTGTTCTCACTTTATTTTACTTTTTTATTATTATATCTTTATTTATTATTACTATTATTTTACTATTTTTAAAGTTTTATTTTATTTTATTTATTTTTTATTTTTTGGATTAGTGTTCTACATTCTATTTTTATTTTTTTATCATTATTTTACTCTATCTCAATTTTTCCTTTATGCCAACACTTTCTTCCTCACTTTTTCCCTTTTTCATCCTGTTTCTCTTCCCTTGTTTCTGCTTTAATTTTTCTCTATCCTTTCTTTTTACTCCCTGTTAAAAATTGATCTTACTTATATGTCTAATTCCCTCTCCCCTGCTCCAAGTATATGCACACTTTTCTTTTCTCTTTCTTCACTAGCCAAATTTCTTTCTTTCTTTCTTTCTTTCTTTCTTTCTTTCTTTCTTATTGTTTGTTTGATTGTTTGTTAGTTTGTTTTGTTTGTTTTTATTTTTATTTTTCATGCTTCTGTTTTTCCTCTCCTCGCTTGTTCTCTTCTTCTACTAACAGCTTAATTAGTTTCAATCACCAACTCAGGCCTATCTGCTCTCTATTCTCCTTTTCTATATATTTCTTTTATATATATTTTAATTAATATTTTTCAATTATTTATTTATTTATTTTAGTATTTTGTTTTTTACTTTTCTTCTTATACACTCATTCTCTTTATACCTCCTCTCTACTGAATCATGGCCATTTCCCCATTTATTCAATTCCTTGACCTTACCTTCTGGAAATAAGCTCTGCCTCTTCAGATTCAGCTTCCCTCCTTCTTTTCTGGGTGTTTGCTGTTTGCATTTTTTGGATTAGTTGTTGGTTTTTTAGAGTTTTCTCCCCATATACATATATTTTTCCCCTTCTTTTTTCTTCTCTTTCTTTTCTCTCTTACCATTTTCCATTTTCTCAATATCATTTTTGCACTCTCTTCTCTCCCCTAATTCTCTTTTCTCTGGTGGTCACCTTTATTTGGGGTTATTGGTATCAGGAATACATTTGTGTTTGGTGCCCTCTGTGTTGAGTCTTGTTGTGTTGTATTTTGTGCCTTTAAGTCAACATGGTAGAGAGTGAGCTACATAACCAGACACCCCGAGAGAAGTAAAAATGGGGAGACAAAGAAACAGCCCCCATACGAAAGAAAAAGAGGAATCATCAGAAAAGGAAGTAAATGAAATTGAGGCAAGCAATATGACAGAAAAAGAATTCAGAACAATGGTCATAAGGTCGCTGAAAAGGATGGAAGACAAATTCAACAATATGTGTAAGAACCAAGAGGAAATGAAGAATGACATGGCTGCAATAAAGAACACAATAGAAAGCATCAACAGTAGACTAGAAGAAGCAGAGGACCACATCAATGAGCTAGAAGACAAGGTTAGAAAAAATCCCCAAGCAGAGCAGCAACTGGAAAAAAAATTTAAAAAACAGGAGGAGAGCCTAAGGGAGCTTTGGGACAACACAAAATGAAACAACATCCACCTAATAGGGGTACCAGAAGGAGAGGAAACTGAGCAAGGAATAGAAAACATGTTTGAAGAAATAATGACAGAAAACTTCCCTGATATAGGGAAGAAAAAACTCACATAAGTCCAAGAAGCTCAGAGTCCCAAACAAGATGAACCCAAAAAGACCAACGCCAAGACACATTATAATTAAATTGGCAAACACCAACGACAAAGAATCTTAAAGGCTGCCGGAGAGAAACAGAAAGTTGCCTACAAGGGATCTCCCATCAGACTATTGTCTGATTTCTCAACAGAAACACATCAGGCCAGAAGGGAATGGAATGAAATATGCAAAGTCATGCAAAGCAAGGGTCTGAATCCAAGAATACTGTGCCCAGCAAAGCTTTCAATCAAAACTGAAGGTGAAATCAGGAGCTTCACAGACAAAGAAGTTCTAAGGGAGTTTATTACCACCAAACCAGCAATGCAAGAAATGCTAAAAATAGATCCAGAGACAAATGGCAGGGGAAGTTGGGGGGGTCGGGGTTAGAGATCAACAAATGATTTTTATGCATGCATATTAGCATAACCAATGGACCCAGACACTGGGGTGGTGGGGGCTTGCCCTGGTGGGTAGGAATGGTGGTGGGGGGGTCAATTGGGGAAAAAGGAGACATATGTAAAACTTTAGACAATAAAAAAAAAAAACCTAAAAATAGGGAGGGGGGAGTTTACTCCCCCCCCCCTTTAATTTAATACCAATACATTCAGAAACTGTAGAAAATACAGATAGGAAAATAAAAAATCACCATATAGAAATAATCAGTTAGCACTTTTGGTATATTACTCTAACAAATAAGTAAGTGAAGACAGACAAACAGCAGACAGACAGACTTAGTTGATACTTTAGTTTCATTTTTAGAAGGTCATTTGGACATTCTTTGAGCTGGGCTGCATCTGGATGGTGTGGTATGTGATATGATCAGTGGAACCCAAGGTTATAGCCACATCCCTGCACCTTTGCTCTAAAGCAGATCCCCTGGTCAGATAGCTGTGTGGGATTCTATGCCTGTGGATCAAGTATTTCATAAGCCCCTGGATAAGAGACCTGGCTGAAGCTCTGTGGGCAGGAAAGACAAACTCACACCTAGAATAGATAGTATCCTTTTGAAAAGGAACCACTAGCCTTTTCAGAATTAGGAGAGTTCCAACATCTAGGATGATTTTGCAGTGGTTCTCAACCTTCCTAATGCCGTGACCCTTTAATACAGTTCCTCATGTTATGGTGACCGCCAACCATAAAATTACTTTCGTTGCTACTTCATAACTGTAATTTTGCTACTGTTATGAACCGTAATGTAAATATCTGATACGCAGGATGTATTTTCATTGTTCGTGACCCACAGGTTGAGAACCGCTGTCCTAGAGGAATAATATATTGGGAGCTTAGTGTTGGTCTTTCTTGCTCACAGTTAGACATTCAGAGGCAACAGTAACTAGATTGGTCTTTTCAAATGTAAGTCCATGCTGTTGGGCCCATATGTAGCTTTCATCGCTGCTCATGATCATATCCATTGTGTCAGCCCTGGGACTGCTGATGATGAAGTCTGGTCAATATCAATTGGCTGAACTATTTTGTCTACTTGGTTGTTTAGTATCTGGTGAATGCTTTCTGTTGTGTGTTAACATCTATATATATAAAACCCTGATATGCAAATAGACTGAACAGCGGAACAACCGAACAACTGAAAAACTGAACAACCAGTTGCTATGATGTGTGCTGACCACCAGGGGGTGCGCACGGAACATGGCAGGTGTAGGCCATGGCAGGATGGTGAAGCAGGTGAGTGGGGGTGCCAGACCAAGGCAGGGCACCGGTTGCTGTCATTGGGGTGAGCCTCTGATGGTTACTGAAAATTCTTTGCTCCCACGTGCCGCGGTTCTGCCCGGCGCTCGCTCCTGTTGCTGGTGCTGGCCCCGCTTGCACCCGCTGCTGGCACTGGAGTTGCTGCTTTCACCCGCTGCTGGCACCCAGCGCCGAGCGATTGCAGCTGGCGCCAGGTGCTGGCAGTGAGTGCCAGCAGTGGCTGCTGGCCCCAATCACCCCTCAGGGCTTCTCCACCTCCACCTGCTCCTGAGGGGTGATCGGGACCGGTATCCACTTCTTGCACCTGCTGCCGGCGCTGGCCCCGCTCGCACCCGCTGCTGGTGCTGGCCCCAGTCGCTCTGTGCCATCAGTGGGTGCAAGCGGGAACAGCGTCATCAGCGCGTGGGAGCAGCAGCGGTGGGAGCAGGGCTGCCAGCAGAGAGGGGGCCATGGTGGGAGGGACTGGGCAGGGGTGGGGAGGATGGGCAGAGACCTGTCCCTGTGCCCACCGCAGCCTTGCGGCCCACAGTTCCTTTAAGGTTCACGAATTCGTGCACTGGGCCCTAATGTGATATAAAAATCCTCACATTTTGCACTTGCTTCCACATTGCTGTACACATTCCTCTCCCCAGACCTCTTTGTCTCTGGTCTTCATTCCAGGCCTCCAAAGAGACAGCCAAGCATGGCCCAGAAATCTAATATATATTCTTACCTCAGGCCACTTTTCTTCTCACCAAAGCAGATGACCAGGTAGTCTGTTCCTAGCTCGGTCCTTTGGGAAGATTTTCCCTCTCCACTGTCTTTTGGGACCACCTCTGAATGTGGCTATAATGCAGTCTCCAGTTTTAGCCGGTATGTACTAAATGAATTGACCCATCTATTAACCAATCTTGGGCTTCTCTCTTCACTTCACCTGGTCATAGGAACCCTTCATGAGTTCACGAGTACAAGCCATGACAGGGAAGCTAGTATAATTATGAGGCTGAAATGAGGGTCTGAGCTATTTGTTTATACAACCTACTTGTGCCCTTTGGCCCTGATTGAAGTTAATCCTGGATATACCATTTTGTGAGAGATTACTACTGGGCCCATCCAACATTTTTACTTGGTGGAATTGACAGAACATAGCTTGTAATGGGAAGCTCTGGGACATCTACTGATGTTCCATAGTCAAGTAGAGTAACTTGCCCTCTGTAACTTGCCAAGAACTGTTTTTCAAATGATATGTAATTTTCTGCTTTCTCCAAAATCTTAGGGGCCAGCTTTGTGATTCTCCCACTGGGGTTCTCCATAGACCCTGACTGCATTTTTTGCCATCACTGACACCTTGGACACCACTAGGCTGTTGGATCATATAACTCAAGTGTCGGGGATGATTGCACCACATTTTGGACTTGCTGGAATGCTCTTTTCTGCTTCAAGCTCCCTTAAGGCTGAGAGACTTTCATGTCACCCAGTAAGTATATAGGTAGGAACAATCTTCTTAAGTGTGGACTTTCGGTCTCTGTGCTTCTTTTTTTATGGTGAGGGTGCAAGATGCAACAAGTGGTATCTGCCTTCTGGACTCCTAAAAATGACACTGAAGTAGCTGGTCTCCGAATCTCCATGAAGTTTCTTACCAACCCTGGAATGCATGTATCTTACTAAGGCATCGATCCACCTCCACCTGACCACAGGACACCCACAATCATGAGAGTTGCTCATCTTAAATGGCAGTTGTCTGAGCCACCAAATCATAAATTTGGTGAGCTGAACATTCCCTCATTAAGGGGAAATGGCATATAAAAGTTCAGGTTTAAGTAAATTCTGAATGTGTCTCTCACAGTATGCCTACACCTTTCACACTTTTATCCATACTTTTATCCTTATGGAAAGTTCTCGATGGTCAATTGACAAAGGAAAAATGAAATTTAAACCTGGATTGCAGATGGCTAACCACGATATGATATTACCTGTCAAAATTGAACAGCTATGGCAGTCCAATTTAGAATGTCCTAAAAAGACAGTGAAGAACAGAAATCCTCCCATTGGGCATAGCTTTGACCAATACATCGTATGGTCCATTTGCCAAGACAAAGAGGTGAACTGAAATGTAGATCTATATAAATTCAAAGGTAGGGGTAAGGGTTTGGTCACATGTTTAGAAAATTGGAAGGAAGAACAGAATGCCAAGCGATCAGTAGCTGGGGATTTAGAGAAGATTTATGTAAATGAATATCTTGGAATTATCCCAGAATGTGAGAAAATGTGTATCCATTGTGAATGCCCATCAAACAGCCTTTGCAGTAAAAGATGCTCTAAACAATCAGGTGAACAAGATTACCTATTTTGTGACTCAGATTCTTTCACCAAAACACTTCACTACTTGCACAATAGGCTCATGGAAAGACCAATGATGTCATGGACTTAATAGGGGGTCTCCTTAATATAGGGATCTGGCTACTACCACTGCTGGATGTTAACTTGGCCTTGAACCCTCAGTTCTATTTACCTTGAGCACTCAATTCTGGACTACACTCAGCAGGAAAATGCTGCCACCTGGTGGTAGGTTGATTATATTGCCCCCCCTCCCCCCATTACAGTTAGTGCTAAGGAATATAGTAATTTGGTAATTTGTCCTCATTGGAATAGACATTATTCTGGATAATCTATCTTTCTTGCCAACCATCATCTTCCAGATATAGTCTACATATTTACTTAATGCCTCATTCACCATCATGGTATATCATACACATTGCTTTTAATCAAGGACCTTATTTTACAGTAAAAAAGAGGTAAGGCTGTATTTACCAGGTTCACTGATCTTACCATGTATCCCATCTTCCAAAATTCTAAGCAGAGTAGTGTCATTCAAGGTAATCTATTCAAAATTAATGGGAGACTAATGAGATTGGGGCCCAGCTCCTAAGAAATGAGATAGCAGGAGTCAGGAGGGAAAGCAGGACCTCGGCTTTTAACTAGGACTCAGAGTAAATCTCTCCGGCAGTGCCAGTATAAGGATAGAAAACTGAGACCCAGAAAGAAGGGATGCAGGAGGCATCTGGTTCTTTTCACCAGGGCTTTTAGGGCCTCATGTTCAGAGTGTCATTATAGTATTTAGGGTTGCTCTCAATGGGGAGCACCGAAGACCATTTTTTTTAATTTAATATATTTTTATTTATTTGACAATTGGGGGCAGGGAGAGAGAGAGAGAGAGAGAGAGAGAGAGAGAGAGAGAGAGAAACATCGATGTGAGAGAGAAACACCTGCTTCCCACACACACCCCGACAGGGGGTCAAGCCCACAACTTGTACATAGGACGACACTCAATCAACTGAGCCACACCAGCCAGAGCCCTGAGACCATTTTTAAATCTTGTTGGTCCGTGGGCTCAACCTATGAAGCCTAGATGCTTATGCAAATAGGACCTTAATTTTTCTGGAGAAAGGGGGATGATGTATTTAGAGGGGAGAGGTAAGGAGCAAGGGACTTAATAGTTATAGCATCTCTCTTCTCAACTGCCTACCGCTGCGCTCCCTCTTCTAGAACCTCTACACCGGCACTCCCTGCCTCACCATCACTATTGCCTAATAAAGAAGTAAGATGACTGGGAAAATAAACCACAGAATAGGCAGGAAAGTAAGCTTCACTTGCTACTGACATGATCACATAATCTTTCCTGCCTTTGGTCGTCAGTACGATGACAAAGCAAATACTTGAGTGTGTAATGCCAAAACCCAGGGTTTGGTTTTAGGCCATTCCTAAGGGCACAAGCTCAAACTGGGCAGGCCTGTGTCCTCTGCCATCATTGGGAACAGTACAATTCTGACTCCTTCTTAGCCCTGTGGGATTCTGGGAGGTTAGGCTGGCTGCCTAGCCCTAGACAATTACTCAGTGGGTTAAAATCAGTTCAGGTGGAAAGGAAGCCTGAGGCAAACCAAAACTCATGATCCTCTATGAGGCGAACAGACTTGGATTTTGCATAATCTCTTGACCCTGCTTCATCAGGAGCTGGACAGGCCCTTGCATTTTTAACTCAGTCAGCCACATCTGGTGCTGGGGCAGGTGTAGGAGGTTGGGAAGAGCCCTGGGATTGTGGGGACGGGAGAAGGTGCATATTGGCCTCATTATTCCAAGGTCCAGACACTCTGGAAGGATCCGGATGAGTACAGGAAGTGAGCAAGGTTGGCTGGGTTATGCCTGGAATAATAGCTTTGCAGAGGAGAGCTAGCAGGATGTCAGGCGGCCAAGGTGCCTCTTTCACAGCATGTACTTCCCTGCTCTCCTCACCCAGCAGATCTGTCTATATATCCTGGGCTTATCTCTACAGCTTAAATCCCTGAGTGTTTTTCTTTAGTCAGGACTCATTTATAAGGGCCGCTTATTTTCTTGAATGTCAGTGCCTTGATCATTCTTATTATTTATTATTTTGCCTGGGTTTCTCTTCACTTCCTGGCTTATACTCTATGAAACAGCTTTCTTAACCGTATTTATTCTGATTAGTGTTTTTTCTGCCATCACCTTTATTTCTTTAAAAAAAAAGATTATTTTTTAGAGGCACATTATGCCAAACTTTTTTTTCATCCTTTTAGAATTCTTTTTGCTTTTATGAAAGAGAATTTTCAATGGATTGATTTCATCGGATTTAATTCTGTTTACTATTTATAAACATGAGAACTGATTAATATGGAGTTTTCCTTTTGTTATCCAACTACCTTTCTAAAAAGTAGGCCATGATAGCTTGCCAAGCAATAAAAGAAAAAGCCTACAACAAAAAATAAAAATTAAAAAAAATAATTACTGAGATTTGATTGAAATATTCCAAGAGTGTTGAATAATGCCAATGACACTGAAGACACCAGTGCTTTTCTTGTGATTCTTAATCTTGAGATTGAGACTAGGAGATTCATCTGTTGCCAGAAACTTTAGTTATTAGATTCTCATAAGCTCAAAGAATCCCATTTCTCTTCTTGGTGAGATATAAAACAGAACCATAAAATTATAGCTTCTCCTCTCACTTTTTTTTTTTTCTACTGGCTGGGGAAAAAAAGGAGAATGAAAAGTATCTATCTGCCAGGTATTATGGTATTTGTTTTATATATGAAGTTTCAAATAATCCTCACAATGACCCCATTGTCCATATTTGACAAGAGAATTTAAGCTCAGAGCAAGTAGGTAACTTAAACAAAATCACACAGTTGGCAATGTCAGATCCAAACTCACATCTGCCTAAAGCATGAGCTAGTCAACTAGATCCATTGCTCAAAAAAAGACAAGGATCGCTTACTAAACTCAGCGATGTAATATGGCTCCAGCAGTAAAGGCATCTGGCAAATGTTGAACTCTGTTTAACCTTCTGTGACTGTTTTATTCTCTGCAGCCTCAGGTTTGGCTGACTACCCAGAAAGCCGAAATGCCACCCAAAGATAAACGTCAGGCCCCAGGAAAGAGGTTAATGAATGTGTAGAGTGTGGACAACTGCCTGATGTCATCTGTTAACTTATAAATGCATTGTTCTTCTGGTAATCTACATGACTACCCACTATGTGCTTTTATTAAGTACCTATAAAAAAGAGACCCTGCCCGGGCCAATATGCTCAGTGGTTAGAGCATCAGACCTCAGGCCAAGGGTTTTTCCGTTTGATTCCTGGTCAAGGGCATGTATCTGGATTACAGGTTCAATCTCCAGCCCCAGTCGGGGCTTGTACAGAAGGGAACCAATTGATGTATCTCCCTCACATCAATGTTTTTTTCTCTCTCTCTTTGTCTCTGTCTCTTTCTCTTTCCCCCTCCCTTCCTTCCACTCTTTCTAAAAATCAATGGGAAAAATATCCTTGGGTGAGGATTAACAACAACAAAACAAGACCCCGTCCTGGGAGGGGGTGGATTCTTCCTGACCGGCCACCACTGGCAGCAAGCAACTGTTTTGCCTGTGTATGTAAGTTTCTCCTATTAAAACTCTTATGAATTTGAATAAGACTATGTATCAATTCTTCTGAATTGATTCTGAATTTAGAGTTTTGGGGCTTTCTTTCAACTGTCAGCAATCAATATTTTATTCAAGTGCCCACAAATATTAGAGGCTTATGCAAAGCAAGGAATTGTCCATTATAAGCCAGGCCAATAGAAGTTAGGGTGACATAGGTTTCAGAGGTCATATTAGTAACGAACTATAGAAATGATCCCTGAAAGTATAGTCTTCAGAGGTCATATTAGGAAACTAGACAGCCTCTGGGAGTGTGAAAATGGGTTTGTAATAGGCTATAAAGGAGTGTGAGACAGACAATGAGGTCCTATCAGGATAAACCTGGAGGAAATTATAAAGTGAAAAAAACCAGACAGAGAAAGACAAATACTGTATTATCTCACTTATATATGAAATTAATAAAATTTGAACTCATAGAAGCAGAGTATTACAGTGGTTACCAGGGGCTGGGAAGAGGGTGAATAGGAATGTGGAGATGTTGGTCAAATGACACAAAATTAATAGTTCCATAATATGAATAAGTCTGGAGATCTAACGCACAGGCATGGTGACTATATATATAAAAGCCTAAGCCACCATTACAACCGGTCGACCGAATGACCGGTCGGCCGGTCGCTATGATGTGCACTGACCACCAGGGGGCAGACGCTCAATGCAGGAGCTGCCCCCTGGTGGTCAGTGTGCTCCCACAGCCAACCTCCCACGCTCCCTCTCCCTGGCCAGCTGCCCCCCACCCCATTTAAAAATCAATTAAAAAAATTTTTTTAATGGAAGAAGTGAAATGCTTTCAACTGTTGGAGAAATCCCTCCACCCATCCTTATCTATTACTCAGGATATTTCGTTGTAAATTCTGATGAAAATAACCTTTAGGGATCTAGCTTTTGCAAATCTTGTAGCAAGATCATCTAAAATACAGTTTGAGAAGTAAAGGGAGTTTTATAGTGAAGTTCAAAGGAATTCATTTTTCATCCTGCCCAAGTGTCGGCTGTTTTCTGCAACCTAGGCAACTCCATGGAGCTTAAAGGTATTAGAATCAGGGAACTTTGCCCCATCATAAATCTGAGCTACCCAGGCTTTGTGCCTTTGTTTTCCCTAGTACCCAAGTTACAGCAAATTTGTTTTTCTAAGCACATTGTCTTTTTAAAATCTATGACAAATCATGGAAAAGTCATCATTCTTGCTTAAAATTTAGCTGGTCAGCACATTTTCCATCTATGACTCAGTAAAAAAGGTTAGTCAGGTCTCTTATTTCTTTGCCCTCTAAAATGTTAGGATCCTGGAACAGGCTTTTAACATTTGCCTTAATGGCTCTGGTTCCCACTGCAAGTTAACAATGATTATCTGTGGTCGGGCAGTTCCCTTGGCATTATACCAAACACAGGAGCAAGAAAGCACACTCTCAGTCAGAGAGGTTTAACATCTAAGCCAGACGTTAAGCTGTGAATCCAAATTTGCTTCTCCTCTATACTTTTTCTCTCCCTTGAGAAAAAATGTCATCTGGCAGGTTCTTTGGTTTCCTAGCTCCAGAAAGCTATTTGAGCCCAGCAATTCCCAAAAATGTCACATTTTCAAGTCAGTAGGAACATCGATCTGTTTTCCTAAGTAGAATATTTGTCTCCAAGTTAAAAGAAATGAAGTATATATTTTTCTCTACTTAGAATGTTGGCTATCAAATATTGTCTTGGGGCAGGACTGCAGCCTGAGATTAATAATGTAGAATGTTCAATAGTAGGTTGTGAGGTGCATACAAAGAGTGGAAAGCTATCCCTTCTCTCCGTTACTCTTCCTACTCCAGCTCTGTATCTGCCACCCCAGCCCTACCTGTAACAGTCCTTCCCTTGAGAAAGCTGAGAAGGAGAGGAGGGGAAGGGAAGGCAGTGTAAACAACGTGGGAAAGTTTAGTTTCTGAACACTTTATCAATGTTCAATAACAACAAAAAACTTTTGATTAGCAGCCTTTAAAGTGCCTGACCCAAGTGGCTCAGTGATTGAGCGTTGACCTATGAACCAGGAGGTCACAGTTCGATTCCTGGGTTGTGGGCTCTATCCCCTGTGTATGGCGTGCAGGAGGCAGCCAATCAATGATTCTTTCTCATCATTGATGTTTCTATCTCTCTCTCCCTCTCCCTTCCTCTCTGAAATCAATAAAAATATATTTAAAAAAATGTTTTTAAAGAGATGAGCTTCAAAAATATGCCTTAGAAGCTAAAGGTAACTTACTTTTGCTTTTAGTTTTACAAATTAAGACTAGGGAGCAGAAAATTCTATTTAACAAAAATAAAATTAATTTAAATAATCCAGTTCTAAAGTATAATCATTTAAAGGTGAGGGAAGGAGAATGAAGAGGTGAAGGGAGAAATAGAGAAATTACCTCAATGATTGTCAAGTTTCTGAGAAGTTTAGATTTAATGTATTCATATTAGTGTTAAAATATTAATACCATGTTTTTGCATTAAGATTTTAAATTTATAATTCCTCAAATATAGCTCATATTTTCCTTTAACAATTAATTTTGAGTATTTTTAAAGCAAATAATTTTAAAAATTAAAATAATTAAAATAAAAATGTATTTATTGAAGGTGTACACCATGATTTTATTTTTTTATTTATATATATTATTGATTTCAGAGTGGGAGGGAGAGGGAGAGAGAGATATAAACATCAATAATGAGAGAGAAACATAGATCGGCTGCCTCTAGTACACACCCAAGTCTGATCAGTCCAGTCTCCCGTTTCCTGCTGCATTATTAGGTATATTATTAGAGGCTCTCACCTGGAGATAAAGGAGACCAAATCTTTTTTTTGAGATTTTTAAATTATTTTATTTTTGACAGTATTACAGATGTTCCCATGTTATCCCCCTTGTGCCCACCTCCACCCAGCCCCTGCCCCACCCCAGGCCATCTCCACATAATTGTCTGTGTCCATGGATTATGCATATCTGCATATATGTACTTTGGTTAATCTCTTCCTGCCCCTTCACCTTCCTCCCTTCTGAGATCTGTCATTCTGTTCCATGCATCCATGAGTTGACTACATCTTAACTTAAATAATACAAAGCCCTGGCCAGATAGCTCAGTTAGTTAGAGTGTCATCCCAACACTCCAAGGTTGTGGTTTGGATCCCTATCAGGGCACATACAGCAATTACACAAGGAATGCATAAATAAGTACAACAACTAATATTGGTGTTTCTCTCTTTCTCTCCACCTACCTTTACCTGTCTAAAAAATAAAATAAGATTGTCCTGGCTGGTGTTTCTCAGTGGTTAGAGCAGCAGTTCTCAACCTGTGGGTCGCCAACCTGTGGATCGCGACCCCTTTGGGGGTCAAACGACCCTTTCACAGGGGTTGCCTAAGACCATTGGAAAACACATATATAATTACACTAGAGGCCTGGTGCACAAAAATTTGTGCACTCGGGGGGGTCCCTCAGCCTGGCCTGTGCCCTCTCGCAGTCTGGATGACCACCTGCTGGCCTAGGCCCACTCCCCAGGGGATTAAGCTGGCAGTCAGACATCCCTCTGGCAGCCCAGGAGCCCTTGGGGGATGTCCACTTGCCAGCGGGGAGCAGGCCTAGGCTGCAGTCGGACATCCTTAGCGCTGCTGAGGAGGCAGGAGAGGCTCCCGCCACCACC
>NW_005370176.1:1335070-1364316 GCF_000412655.1 Myotis brandtii
TAACAGTAGCAAAATTACAGTTATGAAGTAGCAAGGAAAATAATTTTATGGTTGGGGGTCACCACAACATGAGGAACTGTATTAAAGGGTCGCGGCATTAGGAAGGTTGAGAACCACTGGGTTAGAGTGTCAACACATGCATCAAAAGGTCTTGGATTCGATTCCTGGTCAAGGGCACATACCTGGAGTTTCAATTCCAGCTCAGTTCAGGGCACATGTGGGAGGCAACATGGATCTCTCTCTCACATCCATGTTTCTCTCTCTCTCTTCCCCCCACTTCCTCCCTCCCTAAAAAAAAAAAAATCAATGGAAAAAATATACTTGAGTGGGGATTAACAACAAACCAACAGTCCAGCCGGCATGGTTCAGTGGTTGAGCGTCGACCTATGGACCAGAAGGTCATGGTTCGATTCTCGATTAGGGCATATGCCCGGGTTGCAGGCTCAATCCCCAGTATGGGGCATGCAGGAGGCAGCCAATCAACTATTCTTTTTCATCATTGATGTTTCTATCTCTTTCTCCCTCTCCCTTCCTTTCTGAAATCAATAAAAATATATTAAAAACAAATAAATAAATAAGATTGAGATTTTTTTTAAAAGCAATACACAAGTAAGGAAGTCTTTAAATCCATTTATTTATTAAACAAACATTTACTGAGCACTTTCTATGCTACCTACCTATTGTGCTAGGAACTAGGGAATTTGTAGCAATGAACAAAGCAGATATAAATCTTTGCCCTGGATAACTCTGTAACTCAGAATCAGCCAGGTGATTGCTAAAACGCTGAATTCTAAAAAAGGGATGCCGAGCATTTACTGGAACCAGCAGAGTCTTTTATGATCAAATAAGCTTTATCATAGATTTTGTGGATTCCAAGAATAATCTACTCTACAAAGCATATTTAAAATGCAAGGTATTAATAGAAAGAGACATTAAAATTCTATTCCTTCAAAGAACTGAATCACTTTGCTGGTTAGAGATAATATGCAATCAGTTCTGAATCTAAAATGACTTTGGAAAGTAGAGGCATGGCACAAGGTCATATTCTCATCTTTCTACAGATTTTCAGAACATCAGCACTGCATTAAAAAGAAAAGGGTTTTAAAAAAGAAACAAAAAAAGATAAATCCTAGGCCTGGAAACTAGAAGCACAAGAATGTGAGTTGGTGTTGCAGAAAATAGTGATTAAGCTATTACATCAATTTATTTCAGTAAAAGTCTTCTTAGCGGTAGTTTAACTCTTCTATTTTTATTACTAATTCTGTTTTTATACTAGGTTTTACTTAGTGAGGGTGAGTTGAAAAATTAAATAAGAGAATAAAGAGAAAAATAAGCAGCCACACTTCTACCATTTAAAATCATTGCTTTCAGTCTTTTTGCATGCTTATACTATTTTAAAAATATTTCTCTCTCATATATACACACTTTAAAAAAAGAAATATATACATACTCAAAGTATTTTTTTTTTGTTAATCCTCACCCCAAGATATTTTTCCATTGATTCGTAGAGAGAGTGGAAAGGAGGGAGAGAAAGAGAGGGAGGGAGAGACAGAGAGAGATGTGAGAGAGACACATCATGCGCCCCGACATCAAATCTGCAACCTAGGTATGTGCCCTTGTCTGGGAATCCAACCCATGACTCTTCGGTGTGCAGGCCAACACTCTAACCACTGAGCCATGCTGACCAGGGCCATATTCAACGTATTTTAAATTAAAATATTAAACTAGTGCTAAAGTCCCTTTTGAATGTTTTCCCTCTTGGTTCCCAGAAGTAACCACTATTTTAAATTTAATGAATATCATTCTATATATATGTGACCCAAACTGAGTCAACCAGAGTATTTCATGCTCTGGCCAGAGTTTTCCATAGCCTGGTCAAAGCTAGGTCAAATCCTAAGCCAAGTGAATTAGCTTCCATGCTCAGGATTTTTTTGGCTTGGAGCTTAGGGGGAAAATATCAGTCTTTGTCTACTAGCAAAACTGTGAGAGCTGAGGATGGGAGTTCTAATATAATGTTTACCCCAATAAGTTCTAAAATTATCCTCTCCCCAACCCCTGCTTCCTAAATAAAATTCCTTTCCAAGGTGCCAGGAGAGAGTAATGGGGTTTGTAACTGGAAGCAATTCAAATTGAGACATGGACAATTTAAAGCTTCCCCATGTTGATAATGAGGAAGGCTGTGCACGTGTGAGGACAAGAGGTATAAAGAGAAATCATTGTGTAAAAAATCATTGAATTTTGTTGTGAACCTAAGACTACTCTAAAAAAATAGAAAGTCTAGCCCTAGCTGGTTTGGCTCAGTGGATAGAGTGTTGGCCTGCGGACTGAAGGGTCCCAGGTTCAATTCTGGTCAAGGGCACATGCCCGGGTTGCAGGCTCGATCCCTAGTGGCGGTGTGCAGGAGGCAGCTCTGATCAGTGTTTCTCTCTCCCTTCCTCTCTCTCTAAAATCAATAAAAACATTTAAAAATAAAAACAATTTTTTACAATTATAAATATTTAGTCTATTTAAAAAAAAAAAACTTCCTTTGAGGCTTGGCCTTAAGAATGAACCTTTTTATGACCAAACAATTCTATTCTTTGGTGTGTGACCAAGAGAATTGAAGAACTATGTCCACACCAAAACTTGTACACAAAATGTTCATAGCAGCATTATTCATAATAGCCAAAAAGTAGAAACAACTGATGAATGGATTTTAAAATTTGGTTATCCATTCACCAGATTATTATTTGGCCATAAAATAAAAATGAAGTTCTGATAAATGCTACAACATGGATGAACCTTAAAAACTTAATGCTAACTGAAAGACACCAGTCACAGAAGACTACATATTGTATGCTTCCATTTATATAAAACTAGAGGCCCAATGCACGAAATTCGTGCAAGGGCCTTGGCCCCCACCTGCAGTGGTGGCCGAGGGCCTCTGCCTCGGTCCCCGCCATCATGACTGGGGGGCCTCTGCCGCAACCTCCGCCCACTGCGGCAGCCAAGGGCCTCTGCCTTGGCTTTGTCCAGAAGGATGTCCGGTCTAATTAGCATATTATGCTTTTATTATTATAGATGTCCAGAATAAGCAAACCTTAGTGGCTTAAAGTAGATTAGGGGTTGGGGGAGAGGAGATGGACAGGGACTGCCAATGGGTTCAGGGTTTCTTCTTGGGGTGATGAAACTGTTCTGGAATTAGATAGTAGCAATGATTGTACAACCTTGTAAATATACTAAAAAGCCACTGAATTGTACATTTTTGAATGGTGAATTTTATAGTATGTGAACTACATCTAAATTTATTTTAAAAGGCTGGGTTGTTGACTTTCCTGGTAGGATTTAATGAGGGGGGGTGAGTATTTTTGAGCAGCAATGGCTTTCTTACATTCCCCTCTTCTCTGTGCTAGTGCTCTCACCACACCTTTAGCAAACCAGAACCAAAAGAGTAACATGATCCGCACTTCCACACACACACACACAAGTTAATGGAAATATTTTCCTCAATCTTAAGATTTTCTCCCATAATTTACTTAAAAATTTGGTGACACTTCTTATCTGTTAGTAAGTGCTAGTGTAACGCTTGGCATACCCAGATAGAAATGAGACTCATTAGGCAGAATACTGGAAGTAGAAAAGACTATCGGAAAACCCCAGTTTTGACATTATAGGCAGAACTTCTATTAGACAAAATTATGAGGCAGGTGTTTGTCTTCAGAGCCTTCCATCTTTTCTTTCTGCCCTTGTCTCTCCGATCTCAGTGCTCTCTCACACACCCTTCAACTCCCTAGGAATCTGAGATCCCTATCAATTGGTGACTCGTCCTTGAAATGAGTTTGTTATTACCCCAATTTAAAACTTTAGTCCATAGAAATATTCACAAAGACACATGTATAAGGATGTTCATTGTATCATTTTAATAATAGTTTCCAATCAGAAATAACCTATAGAGTTGCTAATGGGAGAAATATTGCACATCCATTAAAACAACAACAACAAAACTCCTCCTTGACCTGGCCAGTGTGGCTCAGTTGGTTGGAGCACCGAAAGGTCATGAGTTTGATTCCTGGTCGGGGCGCATATGGGAGGCAACCCACTGACATTTCTCATTCATCTCTCTCTCTCTCTCTCTCTCTCCCTCTCCCTCTCCCTCTCCCTCTCTCTTTCTTTAAGGAAACAAATAAACAAAAAACCCAACTCCTCATGGAAGATATTACAGAGTGGACTCAGGGTGAAAGCCCCTCCTACACTAAAGTATAACGGGCGTGGTTATGGGTGGGAATTGGGATTTGGGTAGTGATGAGGAACTACATAGAGGCTGATTTGGAATCTGGAGCTTTTGCTCATGCTTTGCCTGAAATAACCCCCACAATCCTTCCTTCATATCTGACCTTTGAAGGATTATGCACAACTTTCAACATTATGTTGCTCAAGTGCTACTTCTCTATATGCATCTCTTAACCACTCAACTAAGGGCTCTTTGGGCTCATTCATTTTTGAATCTCCAACATTTAGCAGATTGCCTGGCATATAGCAGAGGTTCAATAACTACTAGTATTTTTTTAAACAAAATAATGTATGACTGAACTTATTGCTTCCAACAACGTTGGTTATTCCATTCCCTAGGTACCTATAACATGCTATATCCTTTTATGGCATAGGACTTTCCACCTTGTATTGTAGTTTATTTGTGTGAATGTCTGCTCTCCCACTGGAAGGAAAGCCTTTTATGGGCAGGAACCACATAACACCAAGCATAGGGCTTTGTGTATAATAAACATTCAACCCTTATTTAATGCAATTGGGCAAAAAAGGTTTTTGAGAAACAAAAGTAATTATAATGATCTAATTAATATGTGAAACAAATGTATGTATGCTAACATAGATGCAGAACTATAAATAGGACTTTATTTCCACAGTACTGTCATCCTAGAGCCAACAGAGATAGTGTGAGATTTAAGTGAGCTGACTGATGATACACATAACCCCAATAGCCCTAGCAGCTCAGTCAACTGGCTCTTCCTCTCTCTTTCCCTCAGGCCTCTCCTCCAACTGATGATAATTTTGACCTTCACTCTGTAAGGAAAACCAGCACCTGGAAAAATCAGAAGGTTACTTCAGTTCAAACAGGATGTCAACTGTAGAATCAGGACTAGATCTGCCCTCTCAGTCGCCCTGGCATTGATCTGCTGCCCAAGCCCTGGCATTGGGAACGTGGGGACGATTCCACACATTTAACACACAGATGACGTACGTCAAAGCTGAAGCTGCTAGTCAATTTCATTCCTTTCCCCACATTTGGAATGGGAGGGGCCTTCTCCATCTGAGATCTTAGGACCCCAATATTGATCTATTTTATATCCCATACTCTCCTTAATGGCTTGTAGGTATATCACAGTCTCAGCCTTAGGTAGGGTGCAATTATCTTTATGCTGTGGGAGGAACTTTGAGGTATAAGCTATTTAATATTCTGCGCACAATTTGTAGGTACTCAGTTTAGTCACAAAGTCTGTTTAATGATGCTGAACATGAAAGTCTGGATTGTCTATTTTCAAGCTGTTATCCAGGCTGGCTAAATGATCCATATTATCTCTGGCCTCAACTCCAAGAGTAACTGGAGTTTGTTTGGGGTCCCACCTGTATAACTATAGTCGGCTAGACCAGGGCTTCTTACAGCATTGTCGACATTTTGGGCCAGATAATTCTTTGTTATAGGGGTTATCCTGTGCATGATAGGATTTAAATTTTTTATTGATTGATTTTGAGAGAGAGAGAGAGAGAGAGAGAGAGAGAGGTTTGTTGTTCCACTTATTTATGTATTCCTTGGCTGATTCTTGTATGTGCCCTGACCTGGGATTGAACCAGAAACTTTGGCATATCAAGACGACACTCCAACCAACTGAGATGCCTGACCAGGACTAATGGTAGAATCTTAGCAGCATCCATGGCTTCTACACACTAGATGCCCACAACATCACTCTTCTCCCAACCAGTTATAACAACCAAAAATATCTCTAGATATTGCCACTGTCCCCTACAGAGCAAAATTGCCCCCAGAGAACCTCTAACATAGACCCTTGCTCATTATCCTCCAGGCCAGAGACAGATGTTTCTAAACCCCTCTTACCCCCAGCCTAAGTCATGTCTTCTTTCACTGAGCCTTAGCTTTGAGTCTCCCTTATTTGTCTGGCACTTGCCTGTTTCCTGATTGCTTGAGCTCCTTGACCTCATTTCCTGCTGACCTTGGGATAGCCCAGCCGTGGGCAAACTACGGCCCGCGGGCCAGATCCGGCCCGTTTGAAATGAATAAAACTAAAAAAAAAAAAGACCGTACCCTTTTATGTAATGATGTTTACTTTGAATTTATATTAGTTCACACAAACACTCCATCCATGCTTTTGTTCTGGCCCTCCGGTCCAGTTTAAGAACCCATTGTGGCCCTCTAGTCAAAAAGTTTGCCCACCCCTGGGATAGCCTCTTTATTTTCCTGTTTCTGCCCATGAACTTCTGGGCCAACAAAAATAATGTATACCCCAATATTTACAATATTTATTTAAGAAACTGCTATTACTATATATTCTGCTCTGGTGATATGCTAGAATATGCTAGAGATTTTAGGACTTACTGTTTAGAATTATGTTCAGTTGCAAGTGACAGTATCTTGAACAAGGTAGAAGTTTATCCCATAGATAAGTCCAGAGTGAGGTAAGCCAGAACCAGAGTGGTGATTTTGCTCCATGAAGTTGCTCTGCCAGGCCTGGTCTCTTTTCTAAGATCACTTCATGGTCCAAGGGAGCGGCTCACCTCAAGTCATCAGGTCCACCAGCCAGCCAGCAGGAAGAAGGAAGGAACAGAGAGGAAAGCTAAATTAAGGAAATGTCCTGGAGGTTGCTAGATAACACCTATGCTTGCATATATTTTGTCTGAATTTAATTACTGGGCCACACCTATCTGTAAGGAAGGCTGAGGAAATGTGGCTTTTATTCTGAGTGGCCATTCGGCCCACTTAAAAACTAGGGGTGTAGCACCATGAATATTGGAGGACAGCCGGAAGCCTCTGCTGCATGGAAGGTGTAAGGGCACCTGAAACACACACCTACCCTCAGGATGCTTCAGTCCAGTGGCAGAACTGGTTGTACACACGACCTGTGGTTTAACTTGACTAAAATAACATTTTAACTAAGAGGAAAGATATGATTACAATACTGATAAGATTATAAGGACCATAAACTAAATACTAACCCAATGTAGATAAGGACATCTGTTTATATTTGTGCAATTGTGACTTTCTATAATTCCTTAGATCTTGAAATTTTATTTTACAACAAATTTGAGTTTAGTTTTTCGAAAAGCTTACATCTTAGGAAATGAATACAGGAAACTCAATTACCAGCATTTAAAATGTAAGAAATAATAATTACAGTCACTTGGTAGGTTCCTTTTTTGTCATCTAGTAGTGGATATCAAATTAGCCACTGGCTTTATTTTTAGCTATGTGATATGTCACTCGGTCCACATTCCCTGGAGGGTTGCATTGGCTGAAGTATGAAAAGATCTGCAGTGTCAATAGGGTTGCCAAGTTTTCATCAAAGATTATCTCCAACTGGTAATTTGCTTTTTGGTACAAATTGGCATGCCATCTTCCAGTGCCAACACTCACAATGATCAAAGAGAGCTGGAACTGAGGCAGCTCTTACTCTTTCAGTTTCTACATTTTACATAGCTCTTTGCCCTAAAGAACTCTACTCCAAAACAGTGTTGTTCTGATGGCCTCCATGGAGTGTTGGCCCAGGCTCAAGGCTTTGCCATAGATTATAGATTAAGCTTGAGGGAGAAGAGTTTAGTTCTGAACTTCTGAGTAGGAAGCAGACAGCCTGAATACAGATCAACAAATGTGGACAAGAGAAACTTGCCTCATTTTGCTACTTCCGTAAAAACAAAGCTCGTGTTCTCCAATTCTGACCCAGTTTCTGGAATTGTTTGGGTAAATATAAACTCTTAGAAGTGAAGAAGAAAATGAGGTGCTCTTGAAGCCTGATTCCTGGATAAGACAGAGGAGGTGGTCATGCCCATGGGATGCAGCAGATAATGAGATCGCTTTTTGTTTTTATTGATTTCAGAGAGAGGAAAGGGGAGAAAGAGATAGAAACATCAATGATGAGAATCATCAATGATCTGCCTCCTGCATGCCCCCTACTGGATCATGTGCCCTGACCAGGAACTGAACTGTGATCTTCTTGTTCATGGGTCGACTCTCAACCATTGAGCCACACAGGCTGGGCTAATGAGATGGCTTTTGTTGTTAATCCTCACCCGAGGATATTTTTTCCACTGATTTTTTTTTTTTTAGAGAGAGAGTGGAAGGGAGGGGGGAGACACAGAGAGAGAAACATCGATGTGAGAGAGATACCAATTGTTTGCCTCCCACATGCACCCCAACTGGGATGGGGATTGAGCCGACGACCAAGGTATGTGCACTTGACCAGAATGAAACCCGCAACCCTTCAGTCCACAGGCCGACGCTCTGACCACTAAGCCAAACCTGCTAGGTCTGGAGATGGCTTTTTAAAAAACCTTTGGGGCCTAAAGAAGAGAAGCTGGGGTGAGGATGAGCTGAAAGTGGCAGCTGCAACTAGATATAAAAGGCAGTCTTTCTTTACACATGTAAGAGTGTACACATGTACACTCTTCAGTCACTCCACACACTTGAGTAGCAAGCACCATCAGTAGTATCAGCTTCCAACAGGAAGAGTGATGGAATCCTTTCATAGCTTTACATGTATGTGTGTCACACACACGCACACACACACACGTCCCTTTCTGTGAGGAAAAAACCTGTGTAGAGTGCATAGCACTGCCTGGCATATGGTAGTCGGTTCTCAACAAGTGAGAGCCATTATCATTGTTATTATCCAAGTGAAGGGGCACCACAAAACCTCTTCCTCCTGACCTGCAAATCCAACTCTAAGGTCATCTATGCAGATTAGAAAAATGTGCTTGTTATCCAGACCGAGGCAGTATCTCTCACCTTCTTGCAATACTTGTTAGCAGGTTCATTTTTACCAATCATTTTCCTTCTTCTTTTTCACCGACAGGTGTCTACTTTTTCTTCAAGGCCCAAGACAAATACCAGCTTTTCTCTGTACCTACACCTCATCACATTCCCACATAGACATCCACTTTCTTCGGTGGATGCCCACAGCACTTTGATTATACATGTTATATAGTTGTTATCATGCTGTAATTTATTATTTTGTTACCAACCCCAATGACAGTAAACTTCTCCAGGGTAAGGATGACTTCTTCTCTCTTTTTGCATTTTAAATTATTAAAGTATTGTCTGACTGGATAAATTGAACATCCATCCAGTGGATATTATTCATAGATAAAAAGAAATGAGCTATCAAGACATGAAGCCCAGTTGGTATAGCTCAGTGGTTTAGCATCAACCCAGGAATCAAGAGGTTGCGGGTTCAATTCCCGGTCAGGGCACATACCCAGGTTGCGGGCTCGAACCCCTATCCCCAGTGGGGGATGTGCAGGAAGCAGTTGATCAATGATTCTATCTCATCATTGATGTTTCTATCTCTCTATCCCTCCTCTCTCTCTAAAAATCAATAAAACATTTTTAAAAAGACATGAAAAGACATGGAGAAATCTTAAATGCATGTTGCTAAGTGAAATAAGACAGTCTGAAATGGTTATACACTGTATGACTTCAATTAAATGACATTCTGATGAAGGAAAAAATATAGAGATAATAAAGAGTGGTTGTGCCCTGGCCAGGTACCTCAGTTGGTTGTACCATTGATGGGGTGCAGGGTGGAGGGGGGGTCAATGGGGAAAAAGGGAGGACAGCTGTAATGCTTTCAACAATAAAGATAAATTTAAAAAATCAATCAATTAATAAAAAAAACACACTGGCTGCCCTAACCGGTTTGGCTCAATGGATAGAGTGTCGGCCTGCGGACTCAAGGGTCCCGGGTTCAATTCTGGTCAAGGGCATGTACCTTGGTTCCGGGCACATACCCAGTAGGGAGTGTGCAGGAGGCAGCTGATCGATGTTTCTCTCTCATTGATGTTTCTAACTCTCTATCCCTCTCCCTTCCTCTCTGTAAAAAATCAATAAAATATATTTTTAAAAAAACAACACACTGGTTGCCAGGGTTTCAGGGTGGAGAGAAGGAGTGGGGAGGTGAAGTACAGTTGACATTTGAAGAGATGAAACTATCCTATATAATAAAAGGGTAATATGCAAATTGACCCTAACAGCAGAACAACTGGGAACGACCAGTTGCTATGATGCGCACTGACCACCAGGAGGCAAGCACTCAACGCAGGAACTGCCCCCTGGTGGTCAATGCGCTCCCACAGGGGGAGCTCCGCTCAGCCACAAGCTGGGCTGATGGCTGCGAGCCTCTCCCACCTCCTCCACAGCGCTAAGGATGTCCGACTGCAGCTTAGGCCCGCTCCCCAGGGGATTGGGCCTAAGCTGGCAGGTCGACATCCCCTAAGGGGTCCTGGACTGCAAGAGGGCACGGGCCGGGCTGAGGGACACCCCTGAGTGCAGAAATTTGCATGCACTGGGCCTCTAGTTCTGTATAATATTTTAATGATACATAATGTCACACATATATCAAAACCTATAGAATGGTACAACACAGAGAGTGAACCTTAATATATGTAAGTTAAAATAAAATCATTTCAGCCCTAACCGGTTTGGTTCAGTGTATAGAGTGTCAGCCTGAGGACTGAAGGGTCCCAGGTTCGATTCTGGTCAAAGGCATGTACCTTGGTTGCAGGCACATCCCCAGTAGGGTGTGTGCAGGAGGCAGCTGATCGATGTTGCTCTCTCGTCAATGTTTCTAACTATCCCTCTCCCTTCATCTCTGTAAAAAATCAATAAAATTTTTTTTAAAAAAGAAAGAAAGTTGGAGGATAAATCTGCTCACTGTTACTCCATCATGGTGGGAAGCAGACGTCTGTTCCTCTTTTTAAAAAAAAATCATTTCAGAGGTCAGAGAATTCCAGGAAGAAAAAGCAGACCATGACAGGAGACGCTAACTATATTAAAAATATATGAAACAACCTCACTGAAGGAGGTAGGGGGAAAAGATGTTGATCTTAAGCAAAGTTGGAAATGAGTGGAATCTGTAAGACTAACTCAAGACAAAAGATATTGCATAGAAGAACTCTAGTTTATAAATTGTCTCTTGGAAGTTTGCGTTATAACAATTGATAGTCATAACAATTATAATACTGTTATATATGTGTACTATAACTGAATAATTGAGTAAATGGATAGCAGATTGTGGGAGCTGAGTATCTTATTGTTAGAGAGAGGATTTATAGATAAACAAGGGGAGGAGGCTAGAATTTTCCACATAGTTCAGTGGTCGACAAACTGCGGCTCGCAAGCCACATGCGGCTCTTTGGCCCCTTGAGTGTGGCTCTTCCACAAAATACCACGTGCGGGCGCACACGTACAGTGCGAAGTTGACTTAAAACTTTAAGTAAAGTTTATTAAGTTAATTTTAGGGAACGTTGTGGAGTGAAAGGAGATGTAGTGTCGAGGATTGAGAAAGGTATGTTGAGATGGTTTGGACATATAGAGAGGATGAACGAAAGGAGGTAGACGAAACAAGTATACAAGGTGAGTATGGATGGGAGAGTTGGAAGGGGTCAACCTCAGCGAACGTACCTCAATCAGATTGAGGACGTTTTTAGCAAAGGCCAGCTTAGGAGTACCCTAATTAAGTTAATAACAATGTACCTACCTATATAGTTTAAGTTTAAAAAATTTGGCTCTCAAAAGAAATTTCAATCGTACTGTTGATATTTGGCTCTGTTGACTAATGAGTTTGCTGACCACTGACATAGTGATTTGAGTTGGAAACATCAGTAAGAACTCATTTTAGCTTTATATAGATACATATGGTTACATACAGAAGTATTTATAGATGATGTATATGTACACCAATTAGTATACACCCATATATAGGGTGTCCCAAAAAATGTATACACAGACTTTGAATAATTATAAAAGCAGTGTTTATCAAAGTACATTTCATTTTCAAAAATGAAATGAGCTGTTAAAATGTGTATACATTTTTGGGGGACATCCTGTATTTCTTTGATCTGTTAACCCAGCCATCCTAAAAGAAATGACATCCCTACCACGAAGATACCTAGCATCCAGATCTTGGTTCCTAATATCATTCTCCAGTAAAAGGAACTTGGGTTTTTTGGAGAAATGGTGATTCTAGGACTGGGGCAGAAAATATATAAGAGGAGCCTGGATCATCTTGTAATGCCAGAAAGTAAAAATGTGATTTTTTTAAAAAATCATATTGATGGGAATATGACAAAGGAAAAGATGGAACAATTTGGATAAAAATAATAAAAACAAAAGTAATATTTGAGAATAACCAAAAATATAAAATAAATATCTATGAGTCAATATTGATATAAATAGATGATTGAATATATTCATAAATGGAGAAAAGGAAAATTGTCCATGCAGAAGAATTTCAAACAATTTATATAGACACTCTGCTCTCAAGGCGAGGAAGCATAAACCCCTACTCCCTAAGTGTGGGCTGTACAAAGTAACTTCCCACCAAAGATTATGAAAAGGGGAAAATGGAATAACCTTACATTAGAGAAACCTGACAAAAACTACATCAGCCAGGTAATAAAGGTCAACACCAACAGTTATAAATGATGATAGTATATGATCAAAATGGCACTTTGTGTCTGTGATCTTCCTCCTGCAAACCTATAACCCCAACCCAATCAAGAGAAAAACATCATGTTCCAACTGAGGGACATTCTACAAAATACTTGATCGGTACTCCTCAAAACTGTCAATGTCTCATCAAAAGCAAGGAAAGTCTGAGAAACTGTCAGTCAAGAGGAGCCTAGGAGACATGAATACTAAGTGTAATGTGGCATCCCAGATGAGATCCTAGAATAGCAAGAGGACATTAGGTAAAAACTAAGGAAATCTAAATAAACAATGAACTTCAGTTCATAATAGAATATCAATATTTGTACATAGACTGTAACAAATGTCCCATATTAATGTAAGATGCAATAATAGGAGAAACTGGGCGTGGGGCATAGGGGATTCTATGTACTATCTTCTCAATTTTTTTGTAAAACTGTTCTAAAAAATACAGCCACACTGGACTGAAGAAGATAAAAGATGGCAAATAAACATATGAAAAGATGCTCCAAATCATATGTTATCAGGTAAATGCAAATTAAAACAATGATGAGATAATACCACACCTATTAGAATGGCCAAAATCCAGAACATTGACAACACCAAATGCTGACAAGGAAGTAAAACAACAAGAATTCTCATTCATTGCTGGTGAGAATACAAAATGATGCCCAGCCAGCGTGGCTCAGTGGTTGAGCATGGACCTATGAACCAGGAGGTCATAGTTCGATTCTCAGTCAGGGCAAATGACCAGGTTGTGGGCTCGATCCCCGTGTGGGGTGTACAGGACGCAGCCGATCAATGATTCTCTCTCATCATTGATATTTCTATCTCTCTCTCCCTCTCTGAAATCAATAAAAATATATATTTTAAAAAACAAAAAACAAAATAATACAGCCACTTTGGAAGATGTTGGTTTATTACAAAACTAGAGGCCCAGTGCACAAATTCGTGCATGGGTGGGGTCCCTAAGCCTGGCCGGTGACCAGGGCTGATTGGGATCATCTCGCCCAGTCCCAATCGAGGCGGGGCCAATCAGGGCTGGGCTGATCAGGGCCTGCTGGCCAGGGGAAGGGATGGGGGGAGGGACCACAGGATGGCTGGGGGGGAGGGATTGTGGGAGGTTGACTGGCTGCAGGAGGTTGGCTGTGAGAGGGCACTGACCACCAGGGGGCAGCTCCTGCATTGAGCATCTGCCCCCTGGTGGTCAGTGCACATCATAGCGACTGGTCGACTGGTCGTTCTGTCATAATGGTCACTTAGGCTTTTATATATATAAACTAGACAAACTCTTATATGATCCAGCAATCACAGTCCTTGGAATTTACCCAAAGGAGTTAAAAACTATGTCCATATAAACACATGCACACGGATGTTTATAGGAACTTTATTAATAATTGGCAAAACTTGGAAGCAACCAACATGTTCTTCAATAGGTGAATGATAAATAAACTGGTACATCCAGACAATGAAATATTATTTGGTACAAAAAAAAAGAACTATCTAGCCATGAAAAGATATGGAAGGACCTTAAATGCATATTACTAAGTGAAAGAAGCCAATCTTAAAAGGCTACATACTGTATGATTCCAACTCTATGACAGTCTGGAAAAGGCAAAACTATGGAGGCAACCAAAAGATCAGTGATTGCCGGGGTTTGGGGGAGTGAAGAGATCAATAGGTGGAGCACAGGGGATTTTTAGGACAGTGACATACTCTGTATGATACCATAATACTGGAATAATTTGTCCAAACTCAGAGAATGCACAACACCAAGAGTGAAGCATATGTAAACTATGGACTTTGGGTAATGATGGTCTGCCAAGAGGCTCATCAGTTATAACAAATGTTCTCTCTGCTGGGGGATGTTGATAGTGGGAGAGGCTATGCATGTGCAGGGGCAGGAGATATATGGGAAATCTCTGTACCTTTCCATCAACTTTGCTGTGAACTTAAACTGCTCTAAAAGAAAAGTCTTAATAAAATAAATAGATAAATAGTCTATTTGTTAAATCTCCTAACACATAATTATTTATTATTAAGTAACCTTATGCCCAGAAAAGGTAAATAATTGTCCCAAGTTAAGATAAGAATGATCTTTACAGTGATTTGTTCTAATTTATTTAGCAAACATTTATATTACGCTTACTATGTGAACGACTATTCTAAGTGCTCTGTAACAGTAGCCCTGTAAGTCCTCATAATAAAGTCATGAAGAGGATTCTATTTTTATTCCCGTTTTACAGACAGGAACTGAGGCATGGGAGGACTAAGCAGCACTTGCCTGTGCTCAAAAAGCCAGTAAGTGGCAAAGCTGGAGTTTGGATTGAGGCAGTCTAGCTCCAGAGATTATGTGTTAACCACTGCACTGTGTGGCCTCTATTATTCAAAGAAAACTTTGAAAAGCAGTTCTTCTCCATTGTTTTTGGCATTGAAGTTGTTGCAGAACAGTAAATGCAAATGGACAGTACTATTATGACTGGCCACTAGGGGACATTAGAACTCTTGCAAACCTGCCAAATGATTAGTATTTTTTTCTTTATTTTATTCTTTTCCCAATGACCTCTTCCACCTCCACCCTCCGCACCCCACAGTCACCACACTGTTGTCCATGTCCATGAGTTCTTTCTCTTTTTTTCCTTTTTTATTAAATCCCTCCACAAGCCCCCTTCCCCCACATAACTCCCAGCAGAGCTAATTGACTAGTATTTCAAAAGGAGTAAAGAAGAACAAAATTTCTCATTTGTGTTGCCATTTGTTAGCCCAAGAATAAACAGAAAATCATACAAATAAGTTTAAGTCTCACAAGTTTTCACTTGTCTTTTTTTCTTTATTATCCATACCCTACAAATTTTCCATACTGTCCAATTTAACACTTCACTGCATACTGTTTTGTTTTCAAGTTGTTTCATGTATTTGTCTTGTGCCCAAAACTAAGATGCAAGCTCTTTGTCAATAGGGAACACTGCTTATATTGTACTTATTATTTTTTAAAATCGTATAGCACCTGGCACAGTTGTTAGGTACTTTGTAAACACTTGCTAATCAGTTTGAGTGCATAAATACCTTAATTTACATAATAGATGTGTTCTCAAGGCCAACATAAACCAACTTTAAAATTCACTAGGGAGCTAGATATTTAAGGGAATTCAGTAGTAAAGCCTTTTAAATTAAGTCAAGAAGCACTCTGTAATTTAGCCTAGTATATGAAAATCTCTATTTTCACATGTGGTTTGGTTTAAAGCAGAAAACACCTGGGTATCATTGGTTGAAAAATATCCATTTCTGTATCTTGTACAAGGCTTTAAAAAGGCTTACTTGGGAGGATGGGAGTTAATGGGGGGGAATGAGGACACATTTGTAATTCCTTAACTAATAAAGAATTTAAAGATTAAAAAAAAAGGCTTACTTAATATTCTGCCCTTTTTCGTGCTACAGTGGATGGCAACAGACTGGGGACAAGGGTGATCAAGTGGTCAAATGCTGCCCAAGGAGGCAAGGACCTGCCCCCTATCACTAGCTGGGCAAACCACTTGCACTTTCTGGGGCCCAGTGTCCTCAGCCATAAAGCAATGAAGCTGAATGGGATGAGCTATTTCAAAATCAACATTCCAGTCCTTAGGTAAGGGGGAGGGCGGACAGAAAAGCCTTCACAGACTCTCTCTCCAGACTATGATGAAGTATGGTAGCAATCATCTCGGGTAGAAACGTAGTTTAACTTTAACCCTGCTGTTTGGCTTCTGTACTTATTTGCTTTGTTTAACAATAGAAAAGTTACTTTGATTTTCTGAACTTATGTATGCTATCCCAATCGATGAATACTCCATTGTTGGTGGTTTGAATATCCCATGGATTGTGATCTTACTGGTTATCGAAGCACACTTTTCTGTACCTGGGAACCAGGACAGCACAATTACTCTAAATTGCCTCGATGGCTCCAGATAATGTATTTCCGTTGACTCAGTGGTCCCAGAACCGAGGGCTCTAGGTAATGTGTTTCTGTCAACTCAGTGGTCCGAAGACCCAAAACTATAATTAATCTTTGTAGATAACTAATCGGCTCAATTTCGCTTCTGTAACTACTTTGTGCAAACCAGGTTCCTCATTCCAAACCCTAAGATGTAATCAATACCTTTGTGATTTTTGCCTATATAAATCTGGTGTTGCAGCCGTTTTATCACTGCGAGATTTAGAGTGCATGGCCCCCTCGTAGTCCCTGATTTGCAATAAATGTGACTCCTTAATTCGACTTCTCGAGGCGTCCTTGTGTGATTCGCGCAGGGAAATTACAACAATGACACTTACAGACCTGTGTTCTTTACCTTAGTTAGATGCCATTGACACGGGAACAGCTTGTAATGATAAAGTCATTGCCCACAAAGTATTTAAATTTCCTTGATTCTCCCTGGTCATCCTGGACTCTCCATAAATTTAAAGGGCATAACATCCTTGTGTTTCTATTTCAAAAAGGATGTTAAGGGACTAGTAGGAGACCTGGCAGTGAACAGATCTTTTTACTACTCTCCAAAACTAACAGAGAAAACACTCAGGTGTGGTGTTTTTTTTTCTAATAAATAATTATAAACGTTTAAAAAGTATAAGATTATTCAGCTATTTCAATTTCTACCAAGGGACACTATGATCTATCATAGGTAAAGAGGTTTGGGGACCACTGGGGAGGGTGTTTATGAGCTGTAAATTGAGTGCACTGGGAGCAATTAAGCATTTAAATTAGAGCAATGTGTAAAGCTAACAGCTGGTAAGTGTTGTCAATTGCAAGCTGTAGACCACCTGCTTGGCAGAATCTGCATATAAGCCGAAGAAAACAGATTGAACAGTGGAGAGTAGAATATGGATTTGGTAATTCAGAGCATAAATTCAGATTACACATTCAGCTGGAGTATCTTTAATGTGAGTCTAGAAGCACAGCATCTCCTCTAGGAATGCATGGCTGGACAAAGATTTGTTAGGCTATTTAAAATGGGCTTAAATTACAATTTAATTATTCTCACAGTTAATAGCTTGGGATTGTTTCAAGAGAATCTGACCTTGAAGACTGATGTCTACTTATCTTATAATCATTATTTTTGATGCTAAAAATAATGGTTGAAATAAAGACCTAGAAGCTTCTATTTATACACATGGTATTTATAACATTTATTAAAATAAGGTTTTCATCATGTTCCCAGGATCCTCCCTTAAAACTTGCCAATGGGAAAAAGAGGGACTTCTTAAGACATTGGTCTTCCAGCCTTCTATCATTGAGCAACTTCCTCAATGCTAAGTATATCTTTAAATCCTCTGTAATAAAGTATTGATCATTGGTGAAGGGGAAAAGATCAGGGGATTTAGATTTATACTTGGTCTGACCTGTACTTATTCCTCCCCTTTTTCTATCAAAATCAATTCATCCTAGACCTGTTGCTCTCTGGGTGTTTTAAGGTGGCAGGTTTGGTAATTTCTGATAAATTAGGAGACAAATCCCAGGAGGAAGCCCCAGTTTTTCTATTAATTTTAAAAGGGAAAGTTTTGAAAAGTTTGAAGAATTTTTTAGGGGTGCTATCACTTTTTTGTTCCCTCTTAACCTTCTTACTTTTGTCTTAAACTAGATGAGATTCTGAGACACATGCTGAGTTCCTTATACATTCATACGCTTACCCAATAAAATGTACTGAGTACTCACTATGTGCCAGAAGTTAATGATACAAAGGTGAATCAGACTGTTTCTGGCCCTCGAGGAACCCCCATGGCCAAGCAGGAGAGACAGAAACATAGAAAGAATCACAACATGACAATCATAGCCTCAAGATTTTGGACATTTACTCAATGTCAGGCACTTTACTACATGGTTTACATAAGATAAGTCATTTAATCCGACCACCAACCCCAATAGGGAGATGTACATCTCCCCATTTGCAGGTGAGGAGACAAGAGGCTTAGAGAGTTACCTTACCATTCTCTCACTCTCCTCTGTATGCTTAATTCCTCTACCTAAAATTCTCTATCTGCCTTCATCTAATTCCTGTTTGTCCTTCAAAAAACCTTCCTTGACCTAGAGAGGGGACAGTGCCTTGCCTAGTGCTTCCTGTCCATCTCTAGCAGTGCATTCTCTCTAAATTTGCATTTAGTATATGTCTGAATCCTCAACTAGATTGCATTAGGATTGGATTTCTTTCAGAGTGAGCATGGCTATGTCATCGTATTCCTAGAACATGGCTCAATGTATTTCATGTCATTCATTCTCAGTAAAAGCTACTTGACTGAATGAAGCACAACAGAGCCAGGATGTGACTCTATGTCTGCCTGGCTCCAAAGCCCTAGCCAGTTCATTCTGTTAATTTGCTTAGAAATGAATCCTGTGCAAAATATGGGAGCACAGAGGAGAGAAAGTCACGGCAGGGTTCACAGAGAAGGTGATATTTAACCTGGATTTTGAAGAATGTGTAGTAATTTGTCAAGTTGTGAAAGGAGCAAAAGCATCGCAACTGGAGAAACAGTTCACACAGTGGCATGAGAGAACAAGGTGCATTTGACTTATGAAGAGTGGTAATTCCACATTGACACAGCATGGGCGGAGGGTGAATGGTAGTAGATGGCAGGAAAGCTCGGGCACACCAGAACGAGAGAAACCTGACATGCCTTTCTAAGCAAAGAATTTAGTCAGTGGTCCCAGAACCGAGGGCTCTAGATAGCGTGTTTCTGTCAACTCAGTGGTCCGAAGACCCAAAACTATAATTAATCTTTGTAGATAACTAATCGGCTCAATTTCACTTCTGTAACTACTTTGTGCAAACCAGGTTCCTCATTCCAAACCCTAAGATGTAATCGATACCTTTGTGATTTTTGCCTATATAAATAACTTTTAAATAGAGAAGGTTCCACTTGATAGAGAGGAGTTGGAGTCCAAATACCTGGGTTGAAACCTAATTATGTCACTATGTGATCTTAGGGATTCCCATGTCCTCAATTCCCTAACTGAAAACGTATAACACCTTACCAATCACCTCACAGAGTTGTGATGAGATTCAATTAAGGTATATAACCTAAATTGTGATGGGAAAATTAACCGCTACAGGCACACCTGGTTTTATTGTGCTTCCCTTTTTTGTGCTTCACAGATGTCATGTTTTTTTACAAATTAAAGGCAAGACCCTCCACCAGCAGAAAGATTTTGACTCACTTTATTACGGTAATTGCTTTGTTGTGGTGGTCTGGGACCAAAACCACAACATCTCCAAGGAATGCCTGTATAAATGCTAATTATTACTAACGTAAGTAAATTAGTTTGTTAGGGCTATCATAACAAATAACACAGACCAGGTGGCTTAAAGGACAGAAACGTATTTTCTCACCGTCTGGAGGCTGCGAGTCCCAGATCAAGGTGTTGGCAGGGTTGTTTTTCTTCTGAAGTCTCTCTCCTTGGCTTGCAGATGGCCATCGTTTCTCTGTGCATGTCTGTGTTCTAATCTCTTTTTATAAGGACACCAGTCACATTGGATTAGGGTCACCATAAGGACCTCATTTTACCTTAATTACCTTTTTTTTCCTTAATTACCTTTTTAAAGGCCCAATCTCAAAGTGCAGTCACATTTTGAGGTATTAAGGGTTAAAACTTTAACATGAATTTTGAAAGTGACACAGTTCAGCCCATAACAGCATTTTTTTTTTAATGTAACAATTCCACAATGGCTACTTAGGTAATGCCAAATGAAAAATGGAAAACCTACCTTATTTTCTCACCACGCCATTCAAACAAGAAATAAAGTCACAGACTCATTCCCTCACCTTCTTTCCTGTGAAATGAATCCTCTAGTCAGGCTATGTTGAGTGGGATTTCATACCTAGGGATCAAGCTTCCCATAACCCCTCCCCCAAAGACAGTACTGGCTGCGGCTCCGTAAGCAGGAAAGGCAATCCCATGCCTGGAATTGGTATCTATCCTTTCCAAGGGTGCACCACTGGCTCTTCCAGGATGGAAGGGGCCCTCAAACTGATCTCTTTAAGGAATAGTTCCTTATGAGGACCCCAGTTTTGTCTATGTTGCTGACAGTTGGATGTATAGAGGCAGCAATAGCTAGACTGGCTCTGGGAAGCAGAATTCCATGCTTTGGGTCAATACCTAGCCTTCATTTCTGCCACTATAGCCAGTCTGTTCATGTGCCCATCATGCCTGTTCCAGAGTTGACAATAGCAAAGGCTGGCTAACATTAACTAGCTGAGAAATTTGTCCACTTTGTTCAGCACTTCTGTGGTAGATGCTTCTGGCAGGCATTAACACACTACAAAAATCTTCATACTCGATGCCTACTCTCTCTGTCCTTCCACATGTCTATGTTCCTTGTCTCCAATCTTCAATCCTTTTCTTCCACGCTCCTGACCAGATAGATGGTCAGGCCAGTCTGTATATATTCTTATCTCAGACCATTTCTTCTTTCACACCACCGCATGGCAGGCAGAGGGAATGACCTGACTGGCAAATTTTGAAATAGATGAGCATCCTTCTTCCTGTTTCTCTGCCTATGAGTGTGTGGGTCAGTCTGTCTAGTTCTGCTGCTAAAGTACATCCTCAGAACTAGACTCTATCAGTAATTAAGGTGATATTTTGGCCTCCAACTGTCTGACTCCTACATATTCTCTTAATTAGTTCCAAGCTCCAGAAATGTTACTGATTTTGTGACTGAAACCCAGACAGAAAGTATGTAATCTGTACCTTCAGCAAGCAAAAGGGCAGTGCTTCCTACTGTAAAGTTTCTCCAGAGAGGTGGGCACTTCTCTGAGCCCAGGGAATCCTGTATAATAAAGAGCTAATATGCAAATGGTAGTCAAGCCATCACACTGTCATGCTGTAATGGCTCAGACACTCAACATTGGGGAGAGAGGCAGAGGCATAGGGACCAGCCAGGCACAAATGAGCTCGAGAGAGAGGAATGAGGACCAGTCAGGGCTGCAGCCCGGAAGATGAACAAGCCACCTGCCCCGCGGTCCCAGGCACCAGCAGTTGGGGCTGTGGCCTGGGAGAGGGACAAGCTGCCCACCCCACAGTCCCCTGTGGCTGCAGCAGGCCCGGGTCCTGGGTGCCTGCGGCCGGCCAGAGGGAGGGAAGCCTGGGTCCTGGGTGCGGGGCGAGGCAGAGGCAGTTAGGGGCAATCATCAGGCCAGTAAGGGAGCAGTTAGGAGTGATCAAGCAGGCAGGCAGAGGTGGTTAGGGGTGATCAGGCAGGCAGAGGTGGTTAGGGGCGATCAGGCAGGCAGACAGAGGGGTTAGGAGCCAGTGGTCCCAGATTGTGAGAGGCAGTCGGATATCCCCTGAGGGGTCCTGGATTGGAGAGGGTGCAGGCCGGTCTGAGGGACTCCTCCCCCCGTGCATGAATTTCATGCACCGGGCCTCTAGTTATAGAATATTTGATGTCATGGTGGACATAGGAGCTGAAGTGCTTGAAAGAACATTATCCCCTTGCCCTGGCCAGGTGGCTCAGTTGGTTGGAGCATCATCCTATACACAAAAGGTTGCAGATTTGATTCCATGTCAGGGCACATACCCAGGTTGAGGATTTGATCCCTGGTCCAGGCACATAAGGGAGGCAAGAGATCGAAGTTTCAATCTCACATCTCTCTCTCTCTCTCTCTCTCTCTCTCTCTCTCTCTCTCTCCCTTTTTCCTCCCTTAACATATCCTTGGGTAAGGATTTACAAAAAGAAAAGAAAAAGAACATTATCCCCTGACAGAAAGGTCTGGGTGACACGGAGGTAGGTGCAGTCTGGTTGCTTCATCTCTCAGTCTTCTTCGGGGCTTTTTTTTTTAGGAGCCCAATGTGATGAGAGCCAAAACCAGGCTCCTGTAGCAACTCAGATTCTTTGAACTCATAGTTCATTTGGACCCCATCATGGAGAGAACTTTGGAAGTATCATGGAGAAAATACTTTAAAAATTCTCTTTGAAAACACACATTTTTCTTTATATGTGTTTTTGTTGGTCGTTGTGGAAAGATTCTTTCCATACACTGAATTCTACACAAATATTAATTGCCTACTGCATTTGAGGTATTTACTATGAGTGTGTGTGTGTGTGTGTGTGTGTGTGTGTGTGTGTTGTGAAAGACAAAATAAGCAGTTTTCACACTTCTTACAAGTATTTGGTTAGTGACTACGTGCCAGTATAAGCAACTTTTTTCTTTTCAAAGCAATGTTGAAATACTTTTGCTCAAACGAGTGAATTATTAGGAAGGAAGAATTTCCCATATAAGTGTGGGAACTAGAGCACCTTATTTTACCTCAAAAAGAGAAATGTCTTGTGTTTTTATTCTAAGTAAAGGGAACAGAATACATTTGATGTTCACTTACTTTTCACAGTACCAACAGTTGCCGCACATCTGCCGTACTGGTGGCCACACCTGTGGCATCACAAAACTGAAAACAGATATGTGGGCTCCTAGAAAGCAGAAGTAAATGTCAGATTCAATCAGAGAAGCAGTGGGAACGTCATAGGGTGAAGCCTGCACTTAACCACAAGGTGCCAAATTTGATCAAGCGTTGCTGCAGACAAAGAGAAGCCACAGATGAGCAGCTGGGAAAGGAAGAGAGGCAGGAGAAAAGAGATGGAGATAAGAGATGGGAAAGCAGATATAGATCAATTCAGTGTGATTGGCTGGACGGTGTGTTTTGGGGTTTGGGCTGCTTTGAGTGAGCCCAATGCCGTTGTTATTCCCTTCACCTCCTGCACTGCCCAACATTTGACACCTGTAACAGGCATTCTTTCATAGGAGGTCAAATAACACGGCAGTTAAAAGCCTGGGCTTTAGAGTCAGGAAGCCTGGTGTCAAGGCCCAGCATCATTATTTATCACTGTGTAATCATTAATTAACATAGAAATTAACTTAATAACTCCCACTTTTAGTTTCTTTATCTGTAAAATGCAACTAAAAAGGGATTCTTTCTCAAAGAAAAGTGTGATGATGATTATATGAGATAATAGATTCTAGAGTTCATAGCACAATGCCTGGCATATAGTGAGTCCCAATAAAAGTTAGCTCGTATTATTAACCTGGGTCAATAGAGCTCTAACTGAGCTCTGGAGAGACCTACAGGTGTGTGGAAGTGTCTTTGTTTACTCCCCACCTTCCCCAAAGCCATTCCATTTTCATCTATTTTATATACATATTTGTCTTCTGTGAAGATTTTACTTGAGTGAAATTTTGCTTTTTAAAAAAACCCTTCAAGCCCTGGCTGAATAGCTCAGTTGGTTAGAGCATCATCCCAACACTCCAAGGTTGTGGTTTGGATCCCTGTCAGGGCACATACAACAGTGAACCAGTAAATGCATAAATAAGTGGAACAACAAATCTCTCTCTCTCTCTCTCTCTCTCTCTCTCTCCATTCCTCTTTCTAAAAATCAATAAAAAATATTTTTAAAGCTCTTCAAGATCATGATCTAAGTCACTGATATAAATCTTGAATTGAGCAAGTCAAAGGACCTGCTCAGGACACTTTCCTTGAAAATTCCCTCCATACTGGCAGGGAATAGCCTTGGGTACAAAGTCCCATCAGCTATGAGGACACTCGTAATGCCATCTGCCTGCCTACACTTTAACATCTTACCCATAAGGAAACTATGGGAAATTTTTTCTCAATTGCCCTGCTCGACTCAGGAAACATTACAGCCATAGCATTTCCTCAATTTACCAAGCTCATTAAAAAAGTGTTTCTCTTTGGCTTCATTGCTTCCAATACAGCTTCCCAGATCACAGGTGATCAATGCTGGCAATTATCATTTATAGGTTCTTAGATTAGCAACATAGATTTACTTCTTTCAGATAAAGGATCTTTTAGATAAAGCTTGGATTAATGTCGTCGCTGATAAAGTTAGTCCCTGGATACAGAGTTCAATACCTTGGGAAGGCATGTAAGTCAAATACAGGGGAAGGGAGAGTAGGTGTAAGAAAAATTTTGATTTCTACAATTTTATGTCCAGAAAATTTAATTGAGAGAGAAGTTTTAAAAATCTCTTTTTGGCATTAGTTATGTAGTTAAATGGTTTTCTTTAAGAAATAACGCTAGATGCATCATCATTTTAAAAGGTTAGGTTGGTGCGTCTTTTCATGCACTGAGTGTTGTTTAATATAGAAGGTCCCAGGTGGGCTCTTGGATTGTTCTATGCTTGAACAATGCCATGAAAATTGGTCTGGGATTATATTTCCCATGCCTCCACCTCCTTTTACCAAACTGTAGTATACCATCCATCTGCACAGGGATAAAATTTACACCTGCATCGTGCAATTTTAACAAGAATACACTTTGTTTTGATAGAGGGGCTTGTGACACAAGAGGGCAACAAAAGTGATTTTTATAACCCTAGAAGGTCAGGGATCTGGAAAAAATAAATGCATTATATTTATTTGACAATGATAAACAGTTTTTTAAAAGAGTAGAAATATGTTTTTAACAATATATTATATAGAAAAGTTTAGAAATTTTAATCTAGAAAATAAGTAAATAAAATCTTCACTTAGAGTATATTTGGTCAGAGAATAGGAATATTTTGATAATCAAACACCATATGTACACTATAAATACAATGTTCTGGGAATTAAGTCAAAGCACTGAAATATGTTATGAAAATAAAATTGAATGTAATGATACCATTTAGAAATTTTAATTACTACATGAGGCCCAGGGTCATATGTGAAACTATAATCATTATATTGTACTGGGTTAAAAAGAAAATGTCAGTTAACAACATTTTCTTAGTAATAGAATAATGGATAGTAGAATTTACTGCATTCAATAACATTTAAACTGCTTTTCTTTTAAAAAATATATTTTTTTAATTGATTTCAAAGAGGAAGGGAGAGAGCAATAGAAACATCAATGATGAGAGAGAATCATTAATTAGCTGCCTCATGCAGGGGATCAAGTCCACAACCCGGGCATGTGCCCTGACTGGGAATTGAACCATGATCTCTTGATTCACAAGTCAATGCTTAACCACTGAACCATACCAGCCGGGCAAAACTGCTTTTCGATAAAACTAGGTTATTTCAACTCATTCTATTTTCAGTAAGTATTTTTTGATCTCCTATTACTGTAATAGTTATAATAAAATAGCAGAAGTGTTCCATGCTTTAGCTACATGAACCCTGATGAAAGTATTTTTTCTGGTTAAATAGGAAGTAGTATAAATAACTTACTATTTGAATATTTCCCTTAGGCAATTTGTATAGATGACCTTCATTTATTAAGGCAATTAAATTAGCTGTGGATAAAAAGCTATTTAAAATTTATCGTTGAGCATCTGCAGTTGTAATTTACAAACTACCTTTCAACTCATTTATTCTGAGAGGTTTGGGAGGCTGATGACCTTTATCCCAGACCTCTCCTCGTTTATTTGATGCAGATACAGACCAGATGCATGCCCCAGTGAACCATGATGCATGCCCTAGATGTGTGCCCCAACAAACCACAGCCATGCTCCCCCCAGAATCTAACTACTCAACCCCTTCCCCATTCCCTCAGTCAACCATAGTCCCTCTTGGGGGTAGAAACCTTTTGAACAGGACAATCTGTTCCACACTTAGATTCGTGTCTAGAAATCAAGGTGATTATGGGATGTATTTTCACTGAACTTTTCTTTAAACTGAATCTGAAATTGTTGAGCAAAATGTAATTCACTCTTCTACCTTTTTAAAGTCAGGACAGTATAAGGGAAAGATGAAAACATTCAATTGAAGTCTGAGAGCCTGAAAAATAATACATTATTTGCTCAAAGTCAGCAGGTGGAGAAAAGGTTAGAACTTGTGGTTTCATGTCCTCAGATATATTGCTTATCCAAAGATATATTTAAAATCATTTAGAAATAAAATATTTCAATCAATATTGGCTTCATAGACATGCAATCTGTGCAATCAGAGTTGGTTTAATGCTGTGCTGTCTCCATCCTGAAATTCTTAAAAATTTTATCTTTGTAAGTGTATTTTGTAAGTGAAGTCTGATGGTACAGTGATGCCTGCACATAAGCAGAGGAGATATTTTTTCTTTTTAAAACTTTATTTCAATACTAGAGACCCGATGCACAAAATTTGTGCATGGGGGGCAGGGGTTCCCTCAGCCCAGCCTGCACCCTTTCCAATCCAGGACATCCCTCTCACAATCCGGGACCACTGGCTCCTAACTGCTCACCTGCCTCTGGCCTGGTCACCCCTAACTGCCCCCACTGCCAGCCTGATCACCCCTAACCACCTCTGCCTGCCAACCTGATTGCCCCTAACTGCCCCCCCTGCCGGGCTGGTTGCCCCCAATTGCCCCCCTCTGCTGGTCTGGTTGCCCCTTACTGCCCCCCATTGCCAGCCTGGTTGTGCCCAACTGCCCCCCCAACTGGCCTGGTCACCCCCAACTGCCCCCCCTGCCAGCCTGGTCTCCCCACAAAGCCCGCTGTTTAGTTGTTTGGTTGTCCCTCACTAACCCCCCTGCCGACCTGGTTGCCCCACACAGCCTGCTGTTCAGTTGTTACTGTTACTGTGACGGTGTCCCAGACAATTTGCATATTTCTTTATTATTAGTATAGATAACTATGCTTACAGAAATATACTGATATTGGTTAATAGAATGCAATTTAAGTTTAACTTATTTACATGATTTAGACCAAAAACTTGGTACTGTCCTCCATATTTTTTGCTGCCAAATTTGCATTAACTCTCAAGATTTACCCCAGAAACACAGAATTCCAGTATAGATCCATAATGCCTGAGAGTTCAGTAAGATTCAAAGCAGTACAAGGTTGTGTCCAAAACTAAGTACATTCCTAACAGCCCTGAGAGGCCATGTTTTCTATTCAAACCAGAACTTGCTTTGAAAGCAGAAAGCAAGCAATGGCATCCTAAGAAACACAAATGACTAAGAACCCTATCATAGCCTTTCTTACTAATATAAGCCAACCTATATTTGCCAACCACTTATACTGAGTATAATGACATAGAAGAAAAGGAAAAGATAGCAACCCATACTTCTATTCCTTTCAGTTCTTACTTACTCATCAGTAAGCTGGAGGTAGTGCTGGTAGAATGTGTACATCTCAAGAAGTGATATAAAAACAGTTGAGTTACTTTTGTGCAGCTTTTCCACTGTTCTGCTAAGAATGAAATTCATGCCCTAGCTCAGGGGTGGGCAAACTTTTTGACTAGAGGGCCACAATGGGTTCTTAAACTGGACTGGAGGGCCGGAACAAAAGCATGGATGGAGTGTTTGTGTGAACTAATATAAATTCAAAGTAAACATTATTACATAAAAGGGTACGGTCTTTTTTTTTTTTTTTAGTTTTATTCATTTCAAACGGGCCGGATCCGGCCCGCGGGCCGTAGTTTGCCCACGGCTGCCCTAGCTGGTTTGCTCAATGGTTAGAGTCTCTCAGGCTGTGGACTGAAGGGTCTTGGGTTTGATTCCGGTCAAGGGCACATGTACCTCAGTTGCAGGCTCAATCCCCGGACCTGGTCAGGGCACGTGCAAGAGGCAACCCATTGATGTGTCTCTCTCACATTAATATTTCTCTTTCTCTGTCTCTCCCCCTCCCTTCCACTCTCTCTAAAAATCAATGGGAAAAATATTCTCGGGTGAGGATTAACAACAACAAAAAAGAATGAAATTCATGTGCATACATGAACTACAGTACAGGGGTGGACAAAAGTAGATTTCCAATTGTGAGTATGTAAAACATAGTCTTTATTCTTGTATTTTCTTGTATTTTTATTTACTAAAGAGGCCCAGTGCACAAAATTTGTGAACAGGGGGAGTGTCCCTCAGCTCAGCCTGCACCCTCTCCAATCTGAGACCCCTCAGGGGATGTCCGACTGCCGGTTTAGGCCCAATCCTGCAACTTGGCAGTCGGACATCCCTCTCACAATCCAGGACCACTGGTTCCTAACCACTCGCCTGCCTGCCTGCCTGCCTGATCACTCCCTAACTACTCCCCTGCCAGCCTGATCATCCCCAACTGCCCGCCCCTGCTGGCCTGATCGCCCCCTAACTGCTTGCTCCCCTGCTGGCCTTATCACCCCTAACGACCTCTGCCTTGGCCCCCACCACCGTGGCTTTGTCCGGAAGGAAGTTGGATGTCCAGAATATGTCTGGTCAACCTGATCTAATTAACATATTATCCTTTTATTAGTATAGACTAGAGGCCTGGTGCACAATAATTTGTGCACTCAGGGGGGTCCCTCAGCCCAGCCTGTGCCCTATCGCAGTCTGGGACCCCTCAGGGGATGACCACCTGCTGGCTTAAGCCCGCTCCCCAGGGGATTGGGCCTAAGCTGGCAGTCAGACATTCCTCTGGCAGCCCGGAAGCCCTTGGGGGATGTCCACTTGCCAGCGGGGAACAGACCTAAGCTTCAGTCAGACATCCTTAGCGCTGCTGAGGAGGCAGGAGAGGCTCCCACCACCACCGCTGTACTGGCAGCCATCAGCCTGGCTTGTGGCTGAGCAGAGCTCCCCGCTGTGAGAGCACACTGACCACCAGAGGGCAGCTCCTGCATTGAGCATCTGCCCCCTGGTGGT
>NW_005370176.1:1364998-1372575 GCF_000412655.1 Myotis brandtii
TGGGGCAACCAAGCCTCCTGCTTGCTCCAGCTCCGTGGCTGCCGGCCGCCATCTTGGTTGGGTTAATTTGCATAAAGTTGCTCTGATTGGCTGGTGGGCGTGGCTTAAGGCATAGCGAAGGTACAGTCAATTTGCATGTTTGTCTTTTATTAGTGTAGATTATTGTATATTTCGTTGTATACAACTGTAAACCTACTTTTGCCCACTTTTTTTTTTTTACAATATATTTCTTTATTGATTTCAGAGAGGAAGGGAGAAGGAGAGAGATGGAAACATCAATGATGAAAGAGAATCATTGATTGGCTGCCTCCTGCACACCCCACACTGGTGATGGAGCCCGCAACCCAGGCATGTGCCCTTGGCCGGAATCAAACCTGGGACCCTTCAGTTGGCAGGCCGATGCTCTACCCACTGAGCCAAGCCAGCTAGGGCTTGCCCACTCTTGTATATGAATTGTGTAATTTTGATAATTCTGCATGAGTTAAATGCCCTTCTATTTGCATTTAAAACTGACATTGAGCAATACAAAGATAAACATTAAAATTCATGCTTAAAATTTAAATTTAACTTTTATTTAAAATGATATTAAATAGTCAATTAAAAATATCATTGCAGAAATGAAAAAAACTTTATATTTTAGTACCATACAATTCACCCATTAGAAGTACATTCAATGGTTTTTAGTGTAGTCACAGATAGGTGCAACCATTACCACAATCAATGTTAGAACATTTTCATCATCTCAAAAAGAAACAAGGAAGTGGGAAAGATTTTGTCCAATTCCACCCCCGGCCCAGGGGACATTTGTCAATGTCTCTGACCATTTGGTTTTAGGGGGAGAATTCTGCCTGCTGGCCTGATCACCCCTAATGGGCAGAGGCCAGGGATGCTGCTAAACATCCCACAACAAAGAGTTTATTTGGTCCAACTAGTATCAACTAGTGCTGAGATGAGAAACCCTGCTATTGATTAGGGCAAAACTTCTATTTTAATTGAACTATCAAGATGGGAAAACCACCAAAGATCGATGATTTAGGAATCTTCCAGTTGTTGCAGTTAAGAACCTACCTACTTGATAATGGAATTTCTAGAGAGTTCCACAAGAATGCAAAAATCTATGAAGAAAGTGATTCTGGTGTTTTTGTTCATTGATGTATTTCCAGAATCTAGAACAGTGTTTGGTACATAGCAAGTACTCAAAAAATAGTTGTATTATAGGAATATGATAATGGGAATAAAACAAAAATAACAGGAAAAGGGACTAGAAAAAAAATCTACTGAATCCGTTGGCTGGGACTTGGGCTATCAAGGGAAATGAAGGAGTAAAGAGGACCTGGTGGATTAACAAACTGGTGACTTTGGGAATTATAGTCCCATCGACATGGAGGTGTCCAGTTAGAGAAGTTAGTTTGTGGGCATGTTGAGTTAGAGGAAATGACAGGATATGTAAATAGAAATGCCAAAAGGCAGAGAAGGGACAGAGTGGGAAGTGTTGATTTGGAAGATATTGTTAAGAGAGTTGATTAGTAGTGCATGAGATCTTTGAAGGGCAGAATATTGAAAGAGTTGTTTGCTAGGGAGAAATTAATTTCTAAAACTTTTTTGAGAAATAGGTGAGCTCAATCTACTTTTAAAACAAGGCCTTACTTCATCAACTATCCTCAATTCCCTGTATTTTCAAGTTCTCTATCTTTATTGGCACTTCTATCTCCATCAATAAATGTGCTCAAATATCTCCAGTACTAATAATACCCTACTTTACTCCCCTCTTGACCTGCTTATCTCCTCTTCAAGCCTGCAGGGTCTCACCTTTCCAGCCTGTGGGGGCTTGGTGGTTGAGCACCAACCTATGAACCAGGAGGTCACGGTTTGATTCCCAGATAGGGCACATGCCTGGGTTGTGGACGTGATCCCAAGTGGGGGGCGTGCAGGAGGCAGCCGATCAGTGATTCTCTCTCATCATTGATATTTCTATCTCTCTCTCCCTCTGACTTCCTCTCTGAAATCAATAAAAATATATTTAAAAACAAAAACAAAGTATCAAAGGTTTTCCCAAACAAAGAGGAGTTCTGATGCCAGGTGGTGACATTTTTTAACCTTTTATTATGAAAAATTTCAAACATAAGTAGAGAGAACAGAATAAAGAATTTCCATCACTTGGATTCAATAATAGTCAACTCATGGACAATCTGGTTTAATCTATAGCCCCCTATTGCCCTTATTATTTCTTAGGAGAAAAATGCAGATGCCATATGAATTAATATATAAATATTTCAATGTGTACTTTTTAAAAAAAAATAGATTTTCATTGATTTCATAGAGGAAGGGAGAGGGAGAGATAGAAACATCAATAATGAGAATCATCGATTGGCTGACTCCTGCATGCCCCAGACTGGGATTGAGCCCTCAACCACAACCCCGGGCATGTGTCCTGACCTGGAATCCAACAGTGACCTCCTGCTTCATAAGTCCACACTCAATTTTGTCCTATGTTTTCCACAGTCAGAATTTTGCCGTGTTTTCCCCATGATATTGTTTAATTTATTCTTTTATCCTCTGTATTTCCTATAAATTGGTAGTTTAGGTCTAAGTTATGTTTGATTAAATTTAGGTAGGTCTTAAAAACAAATTTCTTTTTGAAAGACTGCTTCATATGTGGTGTTAGGCATTTACATCAAAAGACACACAATGTTTGATTATCTCTCTTTTTGTAATGTTAGCAGCCATGATCAAGGCCTACAACCATTAATTCATAATGGATTGTAAAATGATGACATTCTATCAATCCTTCTCCTTTTTTAGATAGAATATTTTTATCATAAGAAATTTTCTGTCATCAACCATTTGGTAGAGTCCATATAGAAAAGGCAGAACAAATGGCTTGATTTTTTTCCTTATGTATTGGTTTTCAAAATAATGTGTTGGTAACCTAGCATTCACTATGAATTCATGGATTTAAAGAAAGTTTATGTTTTTCAACTCATTGTAATTATTTTCTTTATTAATAACTTATTAAAACTTAAACTATTATATCTTTGGCCAGCTGGCTTCTGAGTTCTTTTGTCGGGACCCCAGTGGTCTTTGGTTGCCTTCTTTATTCTGGCATTACAAAATATTTCAAGCTTTTCTTTTCTATTTTCTGCCATTTCTTCTAGGACTTCTTTTAGTGAGAAATGGTACATACGGCCTACCAACTGGGCACTACAGTTGCTCATTACTTCTGGTTTGTCTTTGTTTATAGATTATTTCAAAGGGTAGAGATAGGAAATACGTATTTAAAGATAAAATACATTATAAGTTCTTATTGACAATTCAAATTCAGCACTGCAGGGATTTTCCTCTTCTCTTTTACATTTATGTCTCCGTCCTCCCCTGGTAGAAATCCCAGTTCTCAATGATGCCAATGCAATTGCTTATTTGCTTTAACCCACAATACACTCACAATAATCTCAGGTACACCAACACCTCCATCAACAATATGAATACCAAAAAGTTTAAGGTTTCTTTTTTTTTTTTGGTATTTCTTTTGTTTTTGCAATTATTTTTTCCTTAGAGTATATACCAATAGGAATGCGCAGTCAAATTACTGTATTTTAAAGTCACTTGGGATAGTTCCTGTCTGTGTGATTATGCCACCAACCGACTATATAACTTTGCTTCATTTTGCTTTCAATTTTTAGAGATTTAAAAAAAATCATTTTGTTTTATAATTATATTAAATATTTACATAGTTCCAGAGCCTAAACTACAAAAAGCAAGGTATAATTAAACACATCTTTATCCCTGTCTCCTCTGTCCTACTGCTTCTTTCTCCCACAGGTAACCATTTAAAAAGTTCTGTGATTTATCATTCTATTTTTTAAAAGTATAATAGGTAGCCCTGCTGGTGTGGCTCAGTGGATGAATGTCCACCGATGAACCAGGAGGTCAAGGTTTGATTCCCGGTCAGGGCACATGCCTGGGTTGCCAGCTCAATCCCCAATAGGGGGCGTGAAGGAGGTAGCCGATTGATGATTATCATCATTGATGTTTCTCTCTCTCTTCCTCTCCCCTCCTCTCTGAGATCAATTTAAAAAATATGTCTTTTTTAAAAGTATATAGGTAAATGTACATATGTTGTAGGTGGTAGGAAGGGCACCAGCTGTCTGACCAGTGGGGTCAGACCAAACCTGAGTTCAGCAACCTCAGTATTTGGGTTCTGGCTAGGAAAGAGTTCAGAGCAAGAACCAAACTGTAAGAGAACATTTGTGGGGTAAATTGCAGAGGTAGAAAAAGGAATTCCTGGAAGAAATTGGCTTAGGAAACGAGTTATGAAGGTAAAGGACAAGCCCTTGGAGCTTGGGATGAGGAAGGTAATGGTAATGTGCCTGGTAGGGAGGGGTGAGGAGGAAGGGAAAGCGAAAGGCGTGGGCGTGCTCCCAGGAGGGAGAGCGCCCTGGGCCCTCCATCCTAAGGATTCAAGGGCAGAGATTTTAGGAGAGGTCCCAGGGGAAGATCTTACTAGAATGTTCAGCAATTTTCCAGGTGTGTCCTTTCAGGGTTGTGGTCTCCACGGATTGATTGTCTGGCACCAGGGCAGGAGGTCATTATTCAGTGCAGCTGGTCCTGACATTAGCCATGGCTGGTTTTGTTGCTTATCTGGACCTGGAGCTGAAATACAACTGGAGCCTAGATGTTATCTCTAGGGAGGAAAGGTCAGGACCAGTGATATGCTAATGGAAAAAAGTCACCCTGCGGGGAAGGGGGGGGGGTCACACCCTACAATTGATTGTCCAATGCTAGGATGCTAGGCACCTGGGGTTTTCCATCCTAGTGACCTTCTGTACTTAGCCCATTGTCCTTGCTCTGCTCACATCTATCTAACTACCTACAGAATATACCTTCATTTTTCCTATTCCTGGTTAGATAAATGGTAGTCTACCAAAACTGGTCATTGCTACAGCATATTCAGTTTTATTTGTGTTTTGTGTTAGTGAGCAGAATCTCAGGATCTGATGAAAGTCTTATTCTTGGGAAAAAACAAAAATAAACTTATGATATCCCTCATTCATGTTCTTTGTGAATATTTGATGTCTCATGTAAGACTGTGATTCTCATACTGAGTTATCCAGATACCCTTCCCTTGAAAAGTTCTAGAGAAATGCCAATGAAATTTTAGTCACCAACTTTACTTCTTCTGTAGTATTTGAGACTCAGTTTCTTTTGATGGCATTTTTATGAAAGGGCGAGATCTCAAACCTGCGGACACGCGGCCCCCGCCCTTCCCCGCATTCTCAGTGAAGGGGCGGGGACTGCGCCCTCCATCTTACCCTGGGTCCTCCATTTTTGGGCAGGGCCATGTGCTCGGCAAAGGCTTCTTCCCGGAAGAAGCCTCTGCTAGCCACACCCAGGATTTCTCTGGACTAACCAATGATAATCAAGGGAAGTGCACGCCATCACTATGACCACATCCTGTGGAATGAGACACCGACTCGTGCCTGGCCAATTGGCGGGGCCCACAGTCCCCTTTCCCGCCCTTACTCCACCCCTCTATAAAACTCCTGGTCCCATCAGGCCTCTCTCTCTCTGCTTCCTGCTGCTGTGTCGGCGAGGTGGGGGAGCCGAGCTAGCTCGAATACAGACTCTTATGCTTTTGCATCGGACATGGCTGGCTCCCTGGTGTGGTTTCTTGGGGATCCTGAAATCTGGGCATAACATTTTAAAGGTTATATTACCAGCCTTTGTTAAATTTAATAGGCTTTTATAAGTACAATTCTCTAAATTTTTATTATATTTTAAACTTGATGCTTCTTGCTTGATGACTTTAGCAAGAACTACATTACTTTCAGCACTAAAATCCTATTAGCATTAAATTATAAAATTTAATATTTCAGAAATGTTTCTTGCAGACAACCAATCCCATTAAAGTTTCAACTCAGTTCAATAAATATCTTGTGAAAAGCAGTATAGTGAGAGTTTTGCTCAAAGCCTGATAATCACAAAGTGAAGTACTTATTATCTTCTATGCTCCTAGTACATACTTGGTAACAAAGCAATACAAAGTTGAATAATACTTATTTCCTACCTTCCAGGAAGTTCCAGATTAGTGAAGGAAATAAGCAAAATTTACAACTAATGACAATATAAACCAGACTATGTGGTACCCAGTTGTGATTATAAGCAAATGCTAAACAAATGCGAAGGTTGAGTTAGGAGTGGCTTCACAAAACTAGTGACATTTGCTGTAGGCCTTCAAGGATGAATAAAATGGAGAAAGATGAGATGGAGGTCCCAGGCAGAGGGAACAGGATGAAATAAGGCAGAGCAGTAAGTAAAAACATTGCAAACTCATCTGATGTGCTTACAAGAGCAAGTGGAAATGGGTAGAAAATAGTAGACATAGAGCCAAGATGGGAACACAGGAAAGTGGGTATTTTTAGTGGAGGGAGTGGGGGAAATAGTGATAGGTGATAAGTAACAGTTGAAGGCATAGAATGGATGAACCAGTTTAGGAATAGTTGACTAGGAAAAGAACTAAAGAAGAGGTGTTGTGGTTTTTCTTTAAGGACTCAGCAGAGAAAGAGAAATCAGCAAACATGTAGGTGGAAAATCCGTCAGAAATGTATTGAGGTTTGCCCTGGCCAGTGTGTGTCTCAGGGGTTAGAGCATTGGCTCAAGCACCGAAGAAACTCAGGTTTGATTCCCTGTCAAGGGCACATACCTGGGTTGCAGGTTCGATCCATGGCCCCAGTCAGGGCACGTGCAATGCAGGAGGCAACCAATCAATGAGTCTTGCATTGCTGTTCTCTCTCTCTCTCTCTCTCTCTCTCTCTCTCTCTCTCTTTCTCTCCATCCTTCCCTCCTCCCTTCCACTCTCTCTAAAAATCAATGGAAAAAATATCCTCCAGTGAGGATTAACAACAACAAAAAAGTATTGAGGTTTGAAGATTCATATTATTTTATTTCTTTTTTTAGTTTAAAAAATGAATGGGCTTTATTTTTTTAGAGCAGTTTAAGGCTTACAGAAAAATTGAGTAGAAAGTACAGAGAGTTCCCATATACTCCCTCCCTGCCTCAATTTCCCCTATTATTAATATCATGCTTTGGTGTGATATATATATTAAAATTGATAAACCAACATTGATACATTATCATTTATTAAAATCCATAATTTACATTAGGGTTCACTCTTTGGGTCTTATAATTATATGGGCTTTTTATTGTGCATCTTGATGCTCTTCCTCACTTTAGAGATGCATCTTGATGAATTTATTAATCTTTTATTGTTCTTTACCAGTAGCCTGGTGCACAAAATTCATGCACGGGGGGGAGGGGGTGTCCCTCAGCCCGGCCTGTACCTTCTCCAATCTGGGACCCCTCAGAGATAGAGCCTAAACTGGCAATCGGACATTTCTCTAGCAATCCGGGACTACTGGCTCCGAACCACTCACCTGCCTGCCTGATTGCCCCTAACCACTCTGCCTGCTGGCCTGCTCACCCCCAACTGCCCCCACCACTAGCCTGATCACCCCCAACTGCCCCCCCTGTGGACCTGCTCACCCCAACTGCCCCCCTGCTGACCTGCTCGCCCCCACTTG
>NW_005370176.1:1374128-1379120 GCF_000412655.1 Myotis brandtii
CATGGCTGCTCCATCTTGGTTGGCAGTTAATTTGCATATCGCCCTGATTAGCCAATGGGAAGGGTAGCGGAGGTATGGCTAATTACCATGTTTCTCTATTATTAGATAGGATGGTGATACTTTATAATTAGTCATATTTAAGTTTTGTTTTGTTTTAATCAAAAAACTTTTCTTGAGAATGTCTTCAATTCTGGGTTTCATGGAGCTATTTATCATTAGTCTCCAAAATAGGTACTAGAAAATAAAAAATTCACATAATCATCTAGTCACACTTCTAGTATTTTCTATTTCCAATTTAAATACAAACCATGGATGACACATTTCTTTCTTTTTAAAGATGTAGTTTATGGCCCTAACCGGTTTGGCTCAGTGGCTAGAGTGTCGGCCTGTGGACTGAAGGGTCCCAAGTTCAATTCCAGTCAAGGGCATGTACCTTGCTTGCAAGCACATCCCCAGTAGGAGGTGTGCAGGAGGCAGCTGATCAATGTTTCTAACTCTCTATCTCTCTCCCTTCCTCTCTGCAAAAAATCAATAAAAAATATTTTTTTTAAAAAAAAAAGATGTAGTTTATGGATATATTTGAATCTAAACAAAAAAGGAAGTAGTTTTTATGGGAATATGGACATCTCAATATATTTTTTAATTAAATCTTTATTGTTGAAGGTATTACATATGTCCCCCATTGACCCCTTCTAGCCCGCCCCCATCCCCTACCCCAGGCCTTCACTACCCTATTGTCTGTGTCCATGGGTTATGCATATATGCATACAAGTTCTTTGGTTGATCACTTCCCACCTACCCACCCTCCCCTGCCTTCCCTCTGAGATTCCATAGTCTGTTCTATGCTTCTATGTCTCTGGTTCTATTTTGTTTATCAGTTTATTTTGTTCATTAAATTCCACATATAAGAGAGATCATGTGATACTTGTCTTTCTCTGACTTGCTTATTTCGCTTAGCATAATACTCTCCAGGTCCCTCCATGCTGTCTCAAAAGGTAAGAGATCCTTATTTTTTTTTTTTACTACTGCATAGTATTCCATGGTATAAAAGGATTCATCTAATGATGGGCACTTGGGCTAGTCTCTAATCTTAGCTATTGTAAATTGTGCTGCTATGAACATAGGGGTGCATATATTCTTTCTGATCAGTACTTCAGGTTTCTTAGGATATAATCCTAGAAGTGGGATCACTGGGTCAAATGGCAGTTCCATATTTAATTTTTTGAGGAAACCCCATACTGTTTTCCATAATGGCTACACCAGTCTGCATTCCCACCAGCAGTGCCCGCGGGTTCACTTTTCTCCACATCCTCACCATTTGTTGATTTGTTAATGGTAGCCATTCTGACAAGTGTGAGGTGATACCTCATTGTCATTTTAATTTGCATCTCTCTGATGACCAGTGACATTGAGCATTTTTTCTATGTGTCTCTTAGCCCTCTGTATGTCCACTTTTGAGAAATGTCTATTTAGGTCCTTTGCCCATTTTTTAAATGGATTGTTGGTCTTCCTTTTGTTAAGTTGTATGAGTTCCTTATATATTTTCAACATTAACCTTTTATCAGATGTATCATTGCCAAATATGTTCTCCCATACAGAGGGCTCCCTTTTCACTTTGTTGACGTTTTCTTTTGCAATGCAGAAGCTTTTTATTTTGATTTTATTTGTTTATTTTCTTCTTGGTTTTCTTTGCCCTAAGTGATGTATCCATAAACATATTGCTATGAGAGATGTCTGAGATTTTGCTGCCTATAGTTTCTTCTAGGATTTTTATGGTTTCACGACTTACATTTAAGTCTTTTATCCATTTTGAGTTTATTCTTGTATATGGTGTAAGTTGGTGGTCTAGTTTCATTTTTTTTTTTGTATCTGTTCAATTTTCCCAACACTGTTTATTGAAGAGACTGTCTTGGACTCCATTGTATGTTCTTGCCTCCTTTGTCAAATATTAATTGAGTGTAATGGTTTGTGGATACCCAAATATTAATGATATTTATCTATATATGGATTTTGAGTAATTTTTATTTTATGCTTTATACTTTTTATGTTTCTCTAGAAATAACACCAATATTTTGTAATTGGAAACAATATATCTGTTAGAGACAACTATTGACTTATACAAATGATTTTTGCTTTTGCGAAAATACGGAGAAAAATTTTAATGTTCTATTACAAAGAAAATATATGTTAAAAACAATTACCCTTTTACAGAAGTATTTAGAAATAAAAGTAAAATTAAGGCCAAAGCAAAAGTCATTTCATGGCTTAAAAGTACTTTAGTCCCAAGGACATAAAATGTACTAACTTAAACAGTGAGACTATTGTTCATAAAAGTACCAAATATTCTGAATGAATAGAAGCATCCAGCTGTAAACTGATGGACTTTTGTGGGCTAAAAGTAATTGAGGATTTCTACCCTTTAAAAAGCCATTTCTCATGTTACAGCCATGGAGATTGTGAAAAATGTATAGGACAGATTATGTTTCACTTTCTTTATTTGCACAGCTTGTTAAAAGTAGGTTAATACTGTGGGAATCCTTATTCCATTCACAACTTGAATATGTTTTTACAGTATTTATACATCGAGAGTTCAATTGATCATTCTGGTCACCATCTGTGCATGGATAGTTTTTACCCTAAAAGCTCTTGGTTCTAATGTATTGTTTTGACATTATATACTATAGTTGATTAAACAGAAGTAAACACCAGGTGTCGGCCTTCTCCTCTCAGGGGCCCCCAGCATGGCTGGCTGGATTGTGGAGTTTAATTATGATGCTGTACATAATGATGAATCAACTATTTGAGTTGGGGAAATCTTCAGGAGTGTAAAAAGAACTACAGGAGGGTGACTAGAAGGAGACCTAAATAGGAGAAGAAAAATGTTTTCTGATAATTTTGTTAAGGAAATTAAGAAAGAGACAGAATCCAAGATGACAGGATTCCATCAAATGTGAAAAGCATGGGGATGTAGCAAGTCTTATACAAAAAATAAGCACCGATGGACTCCCAGCTGGAGGATTTCAGCCACATCCACGAACTAAAAGCATTAAGAAGGAGACTAAGAAGCATCAGTGTAAAGTTCACTCTGGGTACATTCCATAAAATGATGAACTGGAGCTGAAAATGGGAGATATTGTTGATATTTATGAAGAGATAGAAGAAGGCTGGTGGAGTGGAACCAAAACAACAAGTTGGGCTGTTTTCCTCAAAATCCGTGAAAGAAGTAGAGGTAACAGATGATAGGGAAACTCATGAAGCCCAGGAGGAGTCAGAAACTGTACTGGGCCACCTTATCTTTCCCCTCTCTGGGGAATGGGAATAAAACTGCACTTGGATCAGTTACACAGCCAAAGGAAATTAGGGGAATCGGATTTGGAGATGTTTTTTAAGAAGGCTCTGTGAAACTTAGGACAAGAATATCCAATGAGAGAAAAGAGAAAAAAACAGAAAAGCCCTTAATCATACAGTGACTAGGGTCCAGAACTCAGAGTGTGGAGACAGCAAAACAGATCCTGAAAGTAAAATTAAAGCTAAGGAATATAGTGTTCTAGTTGAAATAAATTTTTTAAAATTTTCAAAAAAATAAAGAAGTAAATACCACAACACTTGGTGCTCTAAAAAAAAATTCAGCCCAATAATTTTGACATAATTGTGAAATCTAATATACTCATCACCCACACTGAGTTCACTACTTAGTCAAAGTGAAAGCTTGGGAAAGTAAGAATGAGATCTGGGTAGAAATAATACCACTCATTTGACAAAATATCTTAAGTGAACTAAACTCAGACTAAAGAATTCAATTAAATAAAGTTATATAGACTGGAGTTCCCAAAATCTATCAACCATTGCTGTTGACTGATATTTATGACATCCCTTTCTGTTTCTACTCTACTGTTTCTTTTCAGTCATGTACAGTATAACTTGTTTAGAGTTTTTTCAAGGACTGAAGATTTAAAAACAAACTAAACAATTTAAAAGCAAAACTTCCTGGGATTTATAGATGCAACCTAAAAAATTTGAGCATAGGATATGGGAAATCTTTACAGTTTATAACTTTTTAGACATTTTAATAGCAGCCAAAGCATAATGAGTACCAAATGATCAAATTCCAGTCACAAAGTTTGAAAACTCATTTTAAAAAGTTTGATGATCACCTTAGCTGGTTTGGCTCAGTGGATAGAGTGTTGGCCTGCAGACTGAAAGGTCCCGGGTTCGATTCTGGTCAAGGGCACATGCCAGGGTTGTGGGCTTGATCCCCTGTTGGGGGTACATAGGAGGCAGCCAGTCAATTATTCTCTTTCATCATTACTGTTTTTATCTCTCTCTCCCTCTTCCTTCCTCTCTGAAATCAATAAAAATATATTTTTTAAAAAGAAAATATGCCAGATATTCTATAATTAAATTGAATATTAAAATAGTGGAACTCTGCTACACACCTATTATAATGGCGAAAATAAAAAATACTGACAATACTAAATGTTGGTGAAGATATAGCACAACAGTAACTCTCATCATTGCTGGAGAATGATGGAAACACTTTGGAAGACAGTTCAGCAGTTTCTTATGACTAGGTATAGTCTTAACATCTGATCCAGCAATCACACTTTTTGGTATTTACACAAATAAATATGTCCACACAAAAATTTGCACATGAATGTTTATATATGTTTTTTATGTTTGTATCCAAACTGGAAGGAACCAACATGTTCTTCAGTAGGTGAATGGACAAACTGTGGTACATCCATACAATGGCATATCATCTACACTAATAAAAGAGAAACATGGTAATTGGCGTACGACCGCTACTCTTTTCATTGGCTAATCAGTGAGTATACGCAAATTAACTGTCAGCCAAGATGGTGGCCGGCAGCCAGGCACTGAAGCGAGCACGAGGCTTGCTTGCTGCAGGCTCCAACGTTCGCTGCCTCACTTGCCAGCCTCTCAGCTGCAACTCTAAGCAACTATGTACTATGTTGCAAATAAGAAGGTAAA
>NW_005370176.1:1379341-1380187 GCF_000412655.1 Myotis brandtii
CCCTCTGCCACCCGGGAGCAGGCCTAAGCCAGCAGGTCATTATCTCCCGAGGGGTCCCAGACTGTGAGAGGGCACAGGCCGGGCTGGGGGACCCCCCTCCCCCCGCCCCCCGAGTGCACAAATTTTTGTGCACCGGGCCTCTAGTTCAATGATAAAAAGAAATGAGCTATGAAGCCATGAAAAGACATGGAAGAAACTTAAATGCATACTGCTAAGTGGAAGAAACTAGACTGAAAAGGCTACATACTCTATGAGTTCAACAATACAATATTTTGGAAAAGGCAAAATTATAGAGAACAGAAAAAGATCAGTAGTTGTCAGAGGTTAGGGAAGAGAGAGGGAGGAACAAATAGGATAAGCATATAGGATTTTACGGTGGTGAAACTATTCTGAATGATACTATAATGATGGATCATGACAATGCATTTGTCAAAACCCATAGAACTGTACAATACAACGAATGAACCTTACTGTAAACTATAGGTTTCATTTAATTATAACAAATGTATCACACTAACAAATGTACTACACTAAAGCAACATACTAAGGGAAACTGAGTGGAGGGAAACAAGGAATTATATGGTAATTCTGTATTATTATCTGCTCAAATTTTTTGTAAAACTAGAATGCCTGAAAATTAAAATCTATTAATAAAGATATTATTGAGTGTCCATTATACATCAGCATTGCACCAAGAACTAGTATTACTGGCCCTCTTGGCATTTATGCGTAGGGGTATTCAAACCAATGAAATCAAGTAACACAAATAAGTACATCCTATCTAATAATAGAGAAACATGGTAATTAGCCATACCTCCGCTACCCTTCCCATTGGCTAATCAGGGC
>NW_005370176.1:1381343-1384773 GCF_000412655.1 Myotis brandtii
CCCTGCTCTTTGTGTGACAGGGGGAGGTGCCCCAACCCCCCTGATCAGCCCTGCTCTGTGCGTGACAGGGGGTGGCACCGCAACTTCCCTATTGACCCTGCCTTGAGTGTGACAGGGGGCGGTGCCCCAACCCCCCAATCGACTGTACCCTGAGCGTGACTAGGGGTGGCATCGCAACCTCCTGATCCGCCCTGCTCTGTGCATGACAAGGGGCGGCGCCCCAACTCCCCAATCGGCCCTGCTCTGAGCCTGACCAGGGGCTGCACCTAGAGATTGGGCCTGCCCTCTGCCACCCGGGAGCAGGCCTAAGCCAGCAGGTCGTTATCTCCCGAGGGGTCCCAGACAGTGAGAGGGCACAGCCTGGGCTGAGGGACCCCCCTCTCCCCCCCGAGTGCACAAATTTTTGTGCACCGGGCCTCTAGTAATTATATATTGCTGTGAATGAAAGCTTCATAGGGCTATGAGTGCTTATACCTAGTCTGGAGGGTTAGTGAAGTCTTCCCTAAGAGAGAGATATTAGAACTCTGACCTCAAAGATGAATAGGAGTTAGCTAGTTGTGTGGTTCTGGTTGTTTTTCTCTCTCCCTCTCCCTTCCTCTCTGAAATCAATAAAAATATATTTTTAAAAAATGTTTGGTGATTATCACACACTGCAATATACAGATCATGTATCATAGAAATGTATACTTGAACCCTATACAACCCTATTAACCAATGTCACCTCAATAAATTTAATATTTTAAAAAGTTTGATTGTCAGCTTCTCCATAATCATAATACTCTTCACCAACTTAAAAAAAAGCAAAGGGAAAGCACATGGAGTATACAAGGGGATTATTATTTGCTTACTTATCTACTTTGAATTTAATTTTATTTTTCCCATCACTATTTATCCCCTCTATGCTCTCCAAGGGGATTATTTTTAGACATAATTGATATTATTTATTTATGTTTTATGTATTTCTAAATATCATTATAATTGAAGTTTTGTGTTGAGTACTTTAATCAAAACTTGTCTAAAGTTGGAGAGAGAAAATAGCCTGATAAATTGTTATATTGATTAATGCCTAACCTTAGTTGTAACATATGCTGACCTGACTCTAATACCATCTGAAACTATTAGGTCAATGTTAGTATAATTATCTAATTCTGAATGTTCATATGCTTGGCTCTAGTAACCCTTGAATATATGTATAGTTCATCAAGGAGGTTTGAGAACAAAAAATGAAACAGTGAGACTGTTCAATTGTCAAGGAACCCAGTAAGAGAGGGAAGAAGAATTTACCTTCTTAAACCACTATATATCAGACATTTTACACGGGTTTCTTACTTAATGTTTCCAACAATCTTATGAGTGATATATTATTATCCTATTTTACAGATAAAAAAATGAGACTTAAAGGGGGAAAGTGACATGTAGATGACACATCTTTTCTTTGTGATGAAAACCCAAATGTATGAGGATAAATTAAAGGAAGCTATTGTTAAGCCAGTAAGGTGGGTGAAAACATGTCAGATGAGTTTTGGCATGAACAAATGCGAGATGACATTTATCTAAAATATATTTAGAGGATAATAGTAAGTCATTATTCATTATTCCTTTAGGATAGTAATCCTCAAACTGTTACAGCCAACAAATTAATAAAAGATTGGGCATCACTAAAAATTAAATGGAAAAATAAATTGCACACCCTATTCCACCCTTCAACAAACTATATATCTACAAGTAAAACATTCTGTCCTAATCTTCATACTTCATCTCTAGAAATAAATAGTAGAATTGAGGAAGGGCCAGGTGAATTTGTCTGGCTTGTTTGAAGGAAAATGTCACTTGAAGTTTTTTAGACTGAAAATATAGATTCTTTCCATCCTCAGATCACTTTTTGTGAATTCTGATCTAGACTCTGGAGTAACATGTTTCATGGAGTAATATCCATGTCATGGATGAACATGCTCACTCATCTCACATCTGGTCATTCATGTAACAAACATCAGACATTGTATAGAGCGTAGAAATCAAAGATAACAAAGGTATTTTTATATGCCTCCTGTCTAGACATCCTGGGATATAAACACAGACCTGTGCCAACTTGTCGCTTTGGGCTTGGAAAAGCAGTTCCTTATTGTTGCACTGGTTTTTCTCAACCTCCACCCTCCCTCAAAGCTGGTCCTAGATTATCCTCCTATCCCTTAGAGCATCGGTTCTCAACCTGTGGGTCGAGACCCCTTTGGGGGTTGAACGACCCTTTCACAGGGGTCGCCTAAGACCATCGGAAAACACATATATAATTACATATTGTTTTTGTGATTAATCACTATGTTTTAATTATGTTCAATTTGTAACAATGAAAATACATCCTGCATATCAGTTATTTACATTACGATTCATAACAGTAGCAAAATTACAGTTATGAAGTAGCAACGAAAATAATTTTATGGTTGGGGGTCACCACAACATGAGGAACTGTATTGAAGAGTCGCTGCATTAGGAAGGTTGAGAACCACTGCCTTAGAGGAAGGCTGGTTATGAAAGTTATATTATCCCCATTTCTCACAACAGTTGGCGTAGGATTTATTGGGAAAAATGTGTGATCTGTGTTGAACCCTAGGGTCAAAGTCCCTGTGTCAACTTCAAAATCTAGCAGAAATTAAAGTGACAAAACCTATCACTGTTCCTAGCCCTTGTTTCTTTTGTTCAGTTGTTTCTTGTGGTTTTGTTTTGTTTTTGTTGTTTTTTTGTTAATCCTCACCTGAGGATATTTTTTCCATTGATTTTTAGAGAGGAGTGGGAGGGAGGGAGAGGGAAAGAGAAAGAAACATCCTTGTGAGAGAGACACATTGGTTGGTTGCCTCCCACACACACCCCAACCAGGGATCGAACCTGCAACCCAGGTACATGCCCTTGATCAGGAATCCAACCTGTGACCCTTCAGTGCACAGGCCCAACACTCTATCAACTGAGTCACACTGGCCAGGGCCTAGCCCCCTTTTTAAAATTTATTTTTATTGATTTCAGAGAGGAAGGGAGAGGGAGAGAGAGAGATAGAAACATCAATGATGAGAGAGAATCATTGATCGGCTGCCTCCTGCACGCCCTCCACTGAGCCATGCTGCCGGGGCTGGCATATTTTCATAAGCTTTATTTGCCATTTGTATATCTTCTTTGGTGAGGTGTCAGGTCAGGTCTTTTGCACATTTTTAATCAGGTTGTTTGTTTTCCTATTATTGAGTTTTAAGATTTCTTTGTGTATTTTAGATATAAGTACTTTCCTGGATATGTGTTCTGCAAATATTTTCTTCCAATCCTTGGCTTTCTTTTCATTCTCTTTTTTTTTAATTCTTTTTTTAAATTAAATCTTTATTGTTCAGATTATTACATTGGTTCCTCTTTTTTCCCCTCATAACTCCCCTCCACCCAGTTCCCACCCCAC
>NW_005370176.1:1386119-1395279 GCF_000412655.1 Myotis brandtii
GGGCTTTGGTGCTCACTGAGTCTGCCCCCTGAGTGTGTCCCTTATAGATCTGAGGAGTTGTAATTCGATAGTCCCACTCTGACCACTGGGTACACTGGCTCTTGGATCTAAGGAGGTGCTAATCTAGCCTCTGCCTGAGGCTACCCAGCAGAAGCCAGCTGTAAAGCAAGGAAAGTTGCCCTGGGGCCTTGGGGCAGCAGCAGTTTGTTAAGTTATTTTCAGATTACAAAGGGCGGGGCCTTTCATATGCAAAAAGGCTTGGGCGGGGCAGGTCCCAGAGGATCAACAGGGCGGGCAGAGCCAGCAGTATGGCTGCTCTCAGTCCTGCCTTCAGAGGTCCTGGCAATCGCTGTGAGTGCCTCCGAGAGAAAGCTGCCCTGAGTTCCGACCGATGCCAGACAGTCCCGTTTCTCCCGTATGAGTCTGGGTCCCCAGAGACTCGCCCGGAACTGGAGCTCAGAGCCTGAGACTCCCTCCCGATTGAAAAAGACAATCATGTCCTCAGCCACCAGCCCTCTCCACATGCACCTCCGCACCTTTGTATTTTACTTCCTCACCACACCTCCTCTGAGTCTCGGTATGCTTTTTCTCTTTCCTTCTAGTTGTAGAAATTCCACTCAGCCAGCCTTCCTGTGGTTCTGGATGATGTCCGTTATGGATTTTAGTTGTATTTTTGAAGTGGTTGTGCAAGGCAGCAATCTCCGGTGTTTACCTATGCCGCCATCTTGGTTTCTCTCTCTTTTCATTCTCTTAATGGTGTCTTTCACATAGTAAAATTAATTTTCATAAAGTCTAACATCAATTTTTTAAGTCACATAGCATGGTTTTGGTGTTGCATCTAAAAACAAATTGCCAAACCCAAGTCATATAGATTTTCTTCTGTGTTATCTTCTAGAAATTTTACATTTTTGTTTACACTCAGTATTATTTATTAAATATGTTAATGCGGTTTAATGGTAGTAGAAATTGATGGATTAATTTGGGTGGGAAGATTATTGACTCTATAGATTTTGAAGGCATCAGCATAAAGTTAAAGGCTGTTGGGAACTCATCCAAAGAATTAAGTTGCCAGTTAAGACATAGTTGAGAGAGTCAGCTGATCAGAAGATCAGGGTAGACCAAGGGCAAATAGATCAGAAGAGAGACACAAGGATTGGGTTTACTGATCAGAATTTCAGAAAAGGCAGTCCAGTACCCTGGAGAGCTCCCCAAAGAGCCCATGTTTTGAGAGCCTGGAAGCTTTCATATATCCCTACTTGATAGCATCTAAATTTTCTAATGGGTTACTGGGCCAGACACCTATATCACTGCACTGAATGAGTTTTTACTATTACAAGAATAGAAAAATTATGAAACAGAGAAACACAAAGAAGAAAAAAATCTTACCACATAGAGATAACCATTAACTACATTCATTATTAACTGATGACAATGGTGAAACAAGATCCATAAATGGACCCTATTTACTTACTCCTATCTTCCTTTGTCAGCAGTCCTTCAATTACTCCAGTTTAATGTGCAAGTTTTGTGAAATTAAATTGTAATACTTAAGATTATGTAATTTAATATATTCAAATTTTTTATTATAGTCAGGAAAGAGCAATAGTAAAGCAAACTGGATTGGAATACGAAGGCTTGGTTATATGTAGAGTTTCCACTTGATAACAGCCCTCTCATTTCTTGAGCTCCAGCTGCAATTTCAGCTGCCTACTAGACACACTCATTTTAATATTCCATGGGAACCTTAAACTCAACTTGTTCAGAACTTATTTTATTAGTTTTTCACTCAAATTGTTCCACATGTTTTTTTCTATCTTGGTTAATTTCAACACAAGCCACCTCTAATCTTTGCTAAAATGAAGCAGGGAAGAAAGAAAGGAAAGAGGGAAGAAGAAACAAAGAAACACAGGTGTCATTTCTCATCTCAGTAAAGCCACGAACCTCAAAGATTATCCTTAAATCCATTCACTCTTTCACCTATTTCTTCCAATGACTGCTAAGTTTTGTTGATATCTCCTTCTAACTGTCTCTGGAGTCTCTTCTCTTTGTTCAGGCTTTCACCGTCACCCACCTGGACAGTTGCAGTGGCCTCTTTATTTGCAGCTTTTCCCCTTTTGAATTTGATTTCCACACCACTATGAGATATATTTCTAAAGGATGGATTCATTTTAAAGAATCTGATGGTTCTTCTAGTTCTACATAGGATCATGGTTAAAGAGTAATCTCCAGAGTCAAACAAAATTGAATTGTGTGACTGGACAATTTGCTTATCTTCTCTTTCCCTCAGTCATTCTATAACATAGGAATAATTTCTTCTTCATAAGGTGTTGGGAAGACTAAAGAAAATAACACGTGTAAAATACTTTTCACACAGCTTAGCAGAGGGCAAACATTCAATGAATGTTATTATTGTGATGCTGCTGCTGCTGCTGCTGATGCTGCTGATGGTGGTGATGATGGAAGTTCGAACCTCACCTCACGTTAGTGGATTTAAAGTATTTTGGCAGTCCAGAATAGCAACCCTTTCTTTGGGGAAACACTTTCCCTCCAACTCCAATTATGTGTTTCTTGTGGTGGCAGTTAATAAAAGACTCAATTTCTTTGACTGCAGGATTGAGCATTGATCACCGGAGGATATTTCCATTGATTTTTAGAGAGAGAGGAGAGAGGAGAGGAAATAAAAGAGGGAGGGAGGGAAGAAGGGAGGGAGGAAGGGTGGGAGGGAAGAAGAGAAATTTCAATGTGAGAGAGAAACATTGATCAGTTGTCTCCTGTACCTGCCTCCTCTGGGGATCAAACCACAACTTTTTGATGTACTGGATGACACTTCAACCAACCAAGCCACCCAGCCAGGGCACATTGATCCAATTTTTGTTGAACATAATATCTCCTCTTCTTGCTTGTAACATTTGGTCCAGGTTGGGTATGAGACCCAAGCATAGCCCATCAGAATATTTCCTTGTGATTTATTTATTTATTTATTTAGGCTAGAGCTCTAAAGGTGGGGAGTGGGGATGAGGGAAGGAAGTAGAGGAGATAAATTCCCTTTTTAAAAATATATTTTATTGATTTTTTACAGAGAGGAAGGGAGAGGGATAGAGAGTTAGAAACATCGATGAGAGAGAAACATCGATCAGCTGCCTCCTGCACACCACCTACTGGAGAAGTACCCCCATCCAAGGTACATGCCCTTGACCAGAATCAAACCTGGGACCCTTCAGTCCACAGGCCAATGCTCTATCCACTGAGCCAAACCTGTTATGGCAAAAAATTCCCTTTTCTTAACTATTGGTTCCTATAGTAAAATGTAACTTTGCTGAAATGCTTCCCACTAAATAGAGAAAGCCAGATGCAGAAGGAGGGACTGAAAACACCATTCAGAGAGAGCAGAAACAAAACAGAGAGAGAGAAAGAGAGAGAGAAATATGGAGGATCCTGATATCTTTCTAGTTCCTGTTTTCAGGCAACACCAAAGTAAGGGTTTCTGCCCTTCCAAGGCTTGTTTAGGTTGCAATCATGACCCTAGTAATAAAAATAGTCTTGACCGATACTACTTATAGGAGTCCTCTCACAGTAAGACACAGTCATTTTTCTGTGCCTGTTTTTATCCTTCACCCTAGGTTCTACTAAATGTTTTTCTCATTCTTAGGATACCTCACAACCTTCTACATCTCTATACATTTGTATTGTATCTTAGTTACTTGTTAATGTCACTGTCTCCAGACTCTAAGCCCTCCAGCCCACTTTGTGGATATATTGCTTATTAATGCTTGTATCCTGTGCTGAACAGTGTATACCACAGTTCTTCACATATAGAACATACTAGAGGCCCGATGCATGAAATTCATGCAAGAGTAGGCCTTCCTTCCCCCGGCTGCTGGCACTAGCTTCTTTCTGGCACTGGCTTTGCCTGGAAGAACATCCAGTCTAATTAGTATATTACCCTTTTATTATTATAGATGGTCTCTCCACTGACAAAGCTTAACATTCTGCCAATTGGCAAAGGAAAAAATTTAAAGGGCCTATTCTATTTTCACAAAGCAAGTAATGAAGGGTAGATTTGGAAGTGATAGGCAATAAATTGATAATGGGCACACTATGTTTTAAGGGGTATTATACAGAATTTACTACATATACTTTTTACAACAAATAACTGGGTTTAAAAGCAGGTTCATGCTATATATGGATGTTTAAGCTTTGGATAAAAAGGAAAGGAATTTTAACAAATCCTTTTGATTTATTACGGAAACTTTTTTTTTTTTAATGTTTCAGATCTTTTTCCCTTTTCAGACCAGTGACAGCAAACTCTGTAAGGACTCAGAATGTCTTTCTTTGATTTCTCTGACTTGTCTGATTATTTGCATTTCTATCTCTGCACAATGAACATTAAAGGTCTTCTTGTACTTTTGCACAAGAGTAATCCTACATAATGAAAGCCTAATATGCAATTTGTCCCCTTGACCAAGAGTTTGACCGCTTGCTATGATGTGCGCTGACCACCAGGGGGTGGTGCGAAACATGGTGGGCGTCAGTGACACAGTGCCAGCAGCGGGCAGCAGTGGAGGCACTGCTGGCCCCGATGGGCTCCAATGAGAGCGGGCCCGCCGTGGGATGGTGGAGCAGGTGAGTGGGCGGCGCCAGGCCAAGGTGGGTGTGAGAGGGGCCTGACCGCCCTGCCGATTGCCTCACAGGCAGTGACCAGCGGCGGCGGCAGGGGGCAGGGCTGCCGCCCAGCTCCCAGGTGCTGAGGGAGCTGGACAAGGGCCAATGACTCAGGTGGATGGGGATGCACGGGGGGCCAGGTGCTCCAGGGCCCAGAGATCAGCTGGGACCTGCCCTTCCATGCCAGACACTTGCACTTCGATCGCTGGCCAGGTCTAGGGACTGCACCCGTGCAAGAATTTTGTGCACCGGGCCTCTAGTAGCTAATAATTGCGAGCTTGTAGGATTATAAATATAATATTTTATCACTGAAATATGTGACTTTTCAATGATAAACTTTGAGAATTACCTAATTTTTTTTTTAATCCTCACCTGAGGATTCACTGATTTTATTTTTATTTTTTTATATATTTTTTTATTGCTCTCAGAGAGGAAGGGAGATAGAGAGATAGAAATATCAATGATGAGAGAGAATCATTGATTGGCTGCTTCCTACATGCCCCCTACTGGGGGGGATTGAGCCCACAACCTGGGTTTGCGTCTTTGGCTGGAATCAAACCTGGGACCCTTTAGTCTGCAGGCCGATGCTCTAGCTACTGATCCAAACTGGCTAGGGCACAGTCACTGATTTTAGAGAGAGAGGAAGGGAGAGAGAGAAACATTGATCAGTTGCCTCTTATATGCACCCCTAATGAGGATCAAACCCAAAACCTAGATATGTGCCCTGACCAGGCATCAAAGCCACAACCTTTTTGTATGGGACGACTCTCCAACTGAGGCACCTGGCCAGGGTAAGAATTACCTAATGTTTTTAATGTTCTGCTCAAATTTTCATATTTGTCATTTTTGCTTCTGATTGTGGAAGAGAATTCAATGCTATTTCTGAGTTCTGTTACATATTAACATATCTAGATTATATTAGTCAGAGTAGATGGGTGGCAGATAACTCCAAATTGCAGTGGCTTAACACATCAAAACTTATTTCTCCAATTGAATATCTACATGCAAAAAAGATGAATACCTCACAGTATATCCCAAACCTCACAGTATACCCCAAAATGGATCATATACTCAAATATAAGAGTTAAACCTATAACAGTTTTATAAGAAAACATAATAGAAAAATCTCTGTGATCTTGAGTCAAGCCAAGAGTTCTTAGATATGAGATCAAAAGCATGTGGCATTGCACTAGCTGGTTTGGCTCAGTGGATAGAGAGTCAGCCCACAGACTGAAAGGTCTTGGGTTTGATTCCATTAAGGGCACGTACCTCGATTGCAGGCTTGGTCGGGGTGCGTGTGGGAGGCAACCAATACATGTGTCTCTCTCACATCGACGTTTCTCTCTGTCTCTCCCTCTCCCTTCCACTCTCTGTAAAAATAAGGAAAAGTATCCTCGGGTGAGGATTAACAACAAATCTTAAAAAATTTTTTAAAGCATATGGTATTAAAAAAAATAAATTGGATTTCATCAAAATTAAAAAACATTGTGCTTCAAAAGATATTATTAAGAAAATGAAAAGATAAGCTAGACTGGGAGAAAATATTTGCAAATCATGTATTCGATAAAGGACTTGTATCCAGGATATATAAAGATCTCATAACTTGATAATATGACAAACAGCCCAGTTAAAAAAATGGGTAAAAGATTTTAATATATGCTTTACCAAAGAAGACCTAAGAAGAGCTAATAAGCACATGAAAAAAAATGCTCAAAATCATTAGTCACTAGGGAAATATATATTGAAATCACAATGAAAAAACCACCTCCCTCCCATTAAAGTGAGTAAAATAAAAAATATAGACAATAACAAGTATGTATTGGTCAGGATGTGGAGGAATAAGAACACTTACACATTGCTTGAATTTTGGAAAAATGTTCAGCAGTATCCTAAAAAGTTAATAATAAACTTACCATAGGATGAAGCAATTCCTCTTCCAGGAATCTACCCAAGCAAAATAAAAACAAATATCTACACAAAGACTCATACTGCCCTAACCGGTTTGGCTCAGTGAATGGAGCATCGGCCTGTGGACTCAAGGGTCCCGGGTTCGATTCCAATCAGGGGCATGTACCTTGGTTGCGGGCACATCCCCAGTGGGGGGTGTGCAGGAGGCAGCTGATCGGTGTTTCTCTCTCATCGATGTTTCTGACTCTCTATCCCTCTCCCTTCCTCTCTGTAAAAAATCAATAAAATATATTTTTAAAAAATGGGCATACTGACTATTTTGGGGGTTGTGGAAATGTTCTAAAACTGGATTGTGGTGATGGTTGCACAACTCTAATCTCTGCTTATTGTCACTTAGGGACTCAAAGTGACAGATGTTTTATATCAACACATGGTCACCACAGCAGGGGGGAGGGGACTGTGCCTCTGCCTCTTACAAATTTCCTAGGAAGTGATATCACTTACCTTCCCGTTTTATTGTTAAAAGCAAGTTACATGGCCATGCCTAACTTCAAGGGTGCAAGAAAGTGCTATTTTACTACGTGTCGGGAAGACAGAACAAGCATAATTTTTGTGAACTCTAATGACCCTCACAGAGATAAATAATAAGAATAAAGGGCACAGTTGACTCTGACTGGAGTTATTTTACTTTGCACTTCTGAGAGACTTGACATTTGTTCCTTCTTAAAGTCCTAATCCAGCGGTTCTCAACCTGTGGGTCGCCAACCTGTGGGTCGCGACCCCTTTGGGGGTTGAACGACCCTTTCACAGAGGTCCCCTAAGACCATCGGAAAACACATATATAATTACATATTGTTTTTGTGATTAATCACTATGCTTTAATTATGTTCAATTTGTAACAATGAAAATACATCCTGCATATCAGTTATTTACATTACGATTCATAACAGTAGCAAAATTACAGTTATGAAGTAGCAACGAAAATAATTTTATGGTTGGGGGTCACCACAACATGAGGAACTGTATTAAAGGGTCGCGGCATTAGGAAGGTTGAGAACCACTGTTAATCCTTTGCATGTTGCTTAGTTAAAAAATGTATAAGACCACAGTAACAGGTATTCTTTATATTTTACTGTGACTCCCTTAGTGCCTTTGATCCCCTGAACACCTGGTTTCCTTACATTAAATGATTGCACTTTGCAGTCATATGTTTACACAGAAAAACAAGCTTAAAAAAATAGGGATCAGTGACTTCTCTAATGTTTAAGGGATTAGAATACTTTTGTGTGGCTGAAGAGGTCAAAATTATACCAGTAAATGGAAATTATAGGAAGGCAGATTGTACATCTATATAAGGGAGAATTTTCTAATGATTAAAGACCGCCTCTGAGGTATTGAACCACTGAAGATGTTGAAGTTGAGGCTTGATGACCACTTGAGAGAAACATGGAGAACTTCCACCCAATGTTCTCCCAAACTGATGTCCTATCATGAGGCTTAGTTGCACAGCAAATATACCTGTTTGTGTAACATCTTTATTTTTGGACTGCATCTACTTTAAGTCAAAACTCTCCTCAACCAAAAGTGTGAAGGGCATTGAAGCCGAATTTATGAAAAATTGTTATAATAGAATTCAGAGAAAGTGAAACTTGAAAAGTAGCAAATAGGCTGAGGCTCTGGTAAGAAGACAGACTTAAAAATCTAATTAGGATCATTAGTCAGGAGAAGCAAAAGAGGGGAAGAGTATGACTAAAATATTTTAAATATTTAATGGTGTGGATAAAATGAATGTTTATTTGCTAAATCCTGAGATCAGAGGCTGAGGGAATCCCTTTTGAAATATGAGTAAAGTAAGTTCAGGCCACAAGAGGTATTTTTGCAGAGAGAGAAAGCATGGTATTAATTATCCCTGTGATGTAATATGAGACAAAAGCATAAATCAATTTACAAAATATTTTGACAAATTTATACACAAAGGGACCACGCGTGGCTGCTAAGAGGAGCTGGGTTGTATCTAAGTTAGAGAGAGAGAGACCAGCGTGCACTTTGTCACTTGGGACCCCTGTCCGCAGCAGTCTATTGGCAGGTCTGCCCTTGTAGGAAAAAGTTTGTATTCCTAAAATAAACCACTTTGCACGGGATTATTCTCAGATTTCATCACAATTAGGGACGATTGCAAGGCAGATACACAGAAAAACCTTTCATCGTCAGTGGGAAAAAAAAAGTCCAAAAATCTTCTCTACAAGCAGCTCCCGATCAGAAAGGAATTTGGGGCTGGTCCATCACCGCCGAATACATTTAATTGTGACATCCCGGGTCTTCCGCCGGCTGAAGGAAATTCCAGCAGCAGGCATCAGGGTGAAGACAGAAGAAACGTAAAGTTTTCTCCCCGGAAAGGAAGTCGGCGCGGCAAGGTGCAGCGAGCAATGTCTACGGGACACGACGCTTTCCTCTACGGGAGACGCCGCAGGAGCACCGCCGGCGGCCGGGAGCGCAGCGCTCACTATTGTGCGAACGCCGGCGGCGGAAGGACTCAGGCCACCGCAACATTAAAGAGTCCCTCTTTGTTCGGCGTCGGCCGCAGACGCAG
>NW_005370176.1:1395327-1395987 GCF_000412655.1 Myotis brandtii
GCGGAGGCGCCGCGCTCCCAGAATGCACCGGCAGTCCGCGGGAAACCAAAATGGCGAAGGGCTGTAGCGAAGCGGGCTGTGTTTAAGGCCGGTGTGGGAACGCTCGCTCTGACCCCCGTCGCTCGTCCTCAGGACCGTGGTTTGTGCGTGTGTCTGTGCGGGGTGCCCGTCGGGGAGGGTGCCCGGCCAGCGCTCGGACTCGCAGGGGAAGCGCCCACGGGGACGTGCTTGGTTGTTTTTTCCTGTATGAAGCGGTTGGCACCACTGAAGTGACCGAATGAGGTGAGAGACCTGGGCCGGAGGGAAGCGGGCTCTTCCGGAGGAGAAGGGCGGCGGGGGAGGAGGGAGAGAAGAAAGGAAGCAAGTCGAAAAGGGAAAGATGGAGGACCGAGGTGGGGGTGGCGGCTGCAGCCCGGGGCTGGGGGTGCTTGGCGTTCGCGTTGTATGTGATGAAAAGAATGGATGGGAAGGAGCAGTCCGCTGGGTGCTGGAGAACAGAGAGGCTCTGGGAGGCAGCCGGGCGTTGGGGAAGTCGGTTGGGGGAACTGGATGAAACGTTGAGGCGGGGAAACAGTGTGTGGAGGGGCAGGAAGGAACCTGGGGGCAGCAGGCGGTTGGAGGGGCAGGATGAACCTGGGGGTGCAGGGGAGGGGAGCCGCG
>NW_005370176.1:1396058-1414692 GCF_000412655.1 Myotis brandtii
GGGGGGGCTGGCTGGGGCGGGGGGGGGGGAGGGAGTGCATGGAATTGGAGGAAGGGGGTACAATGGAAGGGCAGGGTGGATGCGGGGGTACGGGGAACACTGAGTGGAGCCCGGGAGCAGACCCCGAGAGCTCCGAGGGGCCGAGGTGCAAGTGTGGGGTGGGGAGGAGGCACCTCGCGCTTGGAGCGCACCAGCAGTCGGAGGCAGTTGTTCTGTGTCATTCAGTCCACCTCCGATTCCTGCTCGGGATGCCGATTTGTATTAATTGATTCTTTTTTTTTTTACAACTGAGGTCGTGATGGTTTGAGCTGGGATTGGGACTAATTCGCCGAGATTTCTTAACTCATCGTGGTAGTGCCAGAACTCTGAACTCTGTGTTTTACAACCTGGCGTCCTTGGTGGCTAGAATTTTTGTTCTGGAAGCAACTCGAGGGGGACAGATGGGTTTATCGGGGTGATTTTGACGAACGGGGAGGGTTCGTGAACAATGGGGAAAAAAGGATATGGGATGTTATTCTGTTCTTGAAAGCATGTAACTTCAGTTAAAGGTAGACCCTGTTTACTAATTCAGATGTGGAAACCTCGATGGGTCTGTGTGTAACGTAAGAAAGTGTATGTGAGGTCAGTACATAACTAGAAATATGTAAATAGTGCCTGATTTAATTTGTCTCCAGATGCTCCGGTAGTAGTAACTTTCTCCTTCAGATTGATTCCAGGTGACCCTCCTGTATACCTTGCCTGCAGGCTGGTTTCAATTTCCATGTTTTCATTCTCTCTCTCTCTCGAATTCCTTTTTTGGCAGTGTGTTACAAAGACAGTGAATTTAAAGGTATTTAATGTGGCCAAAGCAAATACTTAGATCCTTAAGTGACCTTTTTAAAGGTTTGAAATGCTTTAATTGGAGCCATTTTGACTTAAAGTTTCAGGTGCCCAGTAGTTTTGGCAAGGAAAGAGTTGATTTTAAATGTCTTAACATAGAGCATCCTATTGTTGATATTTAGAGTGTTATTCACACTGCAAGCATTTGCAGTGATAGCTTGAGAGGGGATACAAGGCGACATTTTTTGTTGTTTTTAGGTTCCTTAATTTAAAAAAAATGTATAATTCACATTTTCAATTTGCTCACCTTCAGTTTCTTTTAAGGTACTAAAAATATTCTAAAATATTTGAATTTAGAGTGCACCTGTTTCCTGATACTGCATATCATGTTAATGGGCATTAACGGAAATCTATACCTATTAGGATGAAAGCACACACAATTTTAGAACTAGAAGTGCAGAAATGAACTTTTTTTTTTCTGATGAAACAAAATATATTTAATAATCCTTTAAAATGTGCCTGTTGCCTCAGAGCTCAGTTTGGAAAGGGATTTTATTCTGTATATTTGCTGTGGGTGCTTTGATGTCATGATTTATAAATATACCTTTTTATTAGACCCTTGACTGAAAGGATAATTTGTTCAATTTATATTTCATCATAACCTTTACATCTGACTTTAGGAAACTGGCAGTATAGTGATAATCTATTTTAACATATGGGAAATATACCTCTGAGGAGTTGCCATTGCCAACATCTGTAGCTTGGTGGTTCTGAAAGTAAAATTTGCTGTTTTAGTTAGTCTAAACTTCCACAAATGCTATTCCTTGTTTGATATTTTTATGCTTTGTTTCTACTGTTTTCCAGGATTTATTTATTGATACAGTATAACAACCCCAAATTGGAATGTGGAAGTTTCCTTGTGGGTGTTTTTATGTATTAGGAGTACTCTCCAGTAGAACTTTCTGCACTGATTGATCTTTATTTGCTTTACCTATTATGGTAGCCAATAGCCACTTGTGGATGTTGAACACTAGAAACAATTTATAATTTAGTTTAACTATTAGGTGAGGCTGAGACTTTATTTATTTATTTGTTTATTTATTTATTTTAATCCTCATCTGAGGTCATGGTTAGAGAGAAGAAAGGAGAGAGAGAAACATCAACTGGTAGCCTTCGGTACATGCCCTGACCAGGGATTGAACCCTCAACCTAGGCATGTGCCCCAACCAGGAATCAAACCTGCAACCCTTTGGAGCACAGGATAGCACTCCAATCAACTGAGCCACTCGGCCAGGGCTGAGAACCGAATTTATAATTTAAGTAAAACTAAAATTTGAGTCTGACCAGTGTGGCTTAGTGGTTGAGTGTTGACTATGAACCAGGAGGTCACAGTTCGATTCCCAGTCAGGGCACATGCTTGGGTTGTGGGCTCGATCTCCAGGAGGGGGTATGCAGGAGACAATCGATCAGTGATTCTCATCATTGATGCTTCTCTCTCTCTCCCTCTCCCTTCTTCTCTGAAAATTATTAAAAATGTATTTAAAAACAACACTAAAATTTGAATGGTCATAAGTAGCTAGTGGCTGCTGTATTGGACAGCACAATATTAAGGGTTATTGCACCCATTGATTAGGAATTATCACATCCATTAACCATGGAAACCCAGGAACCCAAGGGTAAAGAACTATCTTGTAAGGAGGTTGAAATTCTCTTTGTACATTTTTAAGATAAAGTCTTTTTCATTTTTGCCACACATATCTTCTGTCATATATCAGTTTTCATATAACATTACAAAAGAATAATGAAGATAGCAACTTCTCTGGTCTTTTTAAGAGATGTAAGATTCTGTTTCTTTTGTTGAAAAGCAGCAAAAATGGATGTTAGGAAAGTTTATATTTAAAAATTTTACTTTGTTATTTTGACACATAAGTTAACTTTTTGAAAATTTCAAACATATACAAAGAAAACACAAATAGTATAACAACCTTTTTTGTGCCCAGGCTTATTTCATCAATACCTCTACTCCTCCATTTCACTCCGTGTTTTCTATTTTAAAGTTTTTCTAAGGTAAAATTTACACATATTGAAATGCACAAATCTTTTTTAAAAATATATTTGATTTCAGAGAGGAAGGGAAAGGGAGAGATAGAAACATCAATGATGAGAGAGAATCATTGATTGGCTGCCTCCTGCACGCACCCCAATGGGGATCGAACCCGCAACATGGGTAAGTTCTCCAGACTGAAATTGAACCTGGAATCGAACTGTGATCTCCTGGTTCATAGGTTGACACTCAATCACTGAGCCATGCTATTCGGGCGAAATGCACAAATCCTAAATGTACACTTTTAAAATAATAGCTTTAGTTAGATGTATTAGCACATACCATGTTTATATGTACACTAGAGGCCCAGGGCACGAATTCATGCGCTGGTGGGGTCCCTCAGCCTGGCCTGCGCCCTCTGCAATCCGGGACCCCTCGGGGGATGTCAGGCTGCCGGTTTCGGCCTGATCCTCGCAGGCTGCTGGAAGCACTGCTGTGGAGGCGGGAGAGGCTCACAGCGGTGCTGGCCAGCCATGAGCCCGGCCTCTGGTACCCAACGGTCAGCTGAGCGGTGCAGCGCTCCCACTGTGGGAGCACACTGACTACCAGGGGGCAGCTCCTGCATTGAGCATCTGCCCCTGGTGGTCAGTGTGCATTATAACTACTGGCTGGTCATCTGGTCGCTTAGGCTTTTATATATATAGACTAGAGGCCCAGTGCACGACATTCGTGCACTGGGGGTTGTGGGGGTCCCTCAGCCCGACCTGCCACCCTCTCCAATCTGAGAGCCCTCAGGGGAGCCCTCTCCAATCCGGGAGTTTGTCTGTCTTTACAATCATATGAGCGAATTGTCTGAGACCCCAACTCAGTTTGGTTTGTTGCTCACAGAATAATAGAGGCATATTTTTTTCTTTGCTTCATTGGTGGAGATTTCCTGGAAGTTTAGGATATCTTCCCTTTAATTTTTCCTAGAAACTCTGATTTTACTTATGTCTCTCACCTTTGCTTTCCCTCCATCCCCTTTTTTTTCTGGTACCTTTCTAAAGGCATAAGCTTTCACTTATAAAAATATATAGATGCGTATATGTATTTATAAACTACATAGATTCCTAGTTGCTTGTGAGGATTCTCTCCTGCGAATAGAAATGGCCTAGAGCAGGGGTGGGCAACCTTTTTGTGAGTGCGTGCCAAAACCAGCAAAATCTCTGACTCAAAATTCTTCTGCGTGCCAACCCTAAGTTTTTGAGAACATGTTATACCTACTTGATATCTCTTAAGGTGTATGTATGTGAAGAACCTTGAAGAAATAATAAAATTCATTCGAGCGACAAAAACACAGTATATGATGATGAAAAATACATTTATTTTTTAATGTATACATGTACACTGATAGTCCGACAGAAAACTTTATGACTCCGTTTGATATTATCAGTGGGACTTTTGCTGCTGCATCACTGATGACAGAGATTTTACATCAGGTTTATATTTCGTGACCTTCAGAGATATGCACGAGCTACTACTTTCATCCGTCAGGCTACTCTTATTAGGAGACTTAACAAAATTCATCACTGAGAACAAAGATTCACAAGCATATGTGGATGAAACCAAAACACTGGTCGGATCTAGGAAGGCAGGGAGAGTTAAGGCAGAGGCATAGAAATTGCTCTTCCCCTCTCTCGTCAATCCATGTCTATGGTCTTTAAGATAACTTGTTATGTAAAATTATTTATTTATCTAAGATGCACCTACACTGAATTTATCTGAAAAATAAAAGTCGATATTAAGAAAAAAATTGTAAATGGAAGATTATAAGAGAGGGTTTCGCGTGCCAGCAAAAGTTACTGGCTTGCCATGTTTGGCACGTGTGCCAGGGGTTGCCCACCCCTGGTCTAGGAGATCCACCTGCCACCAGAACTACAATTTCCAGCATTCCTGGTGCTCCCTGCGCTCTGGGCTTCCGCTTCCGGTCCTGGGGCTGCCACCAAAACTACTATTCCCAGAATTCCTGGTGTTCCCCGTGATCTTGGTTTTCCCTTCCTGCTCTGTCTCCATCCCATGGCCTCCCACTCTGCCAAGTCTTCCAAGCCGCCTGCTTTCCCTCTCTGCTCTCCTTCTGGCAGCTTGGGGAGCCAAGTTCCCCAAGCCGCTCCACTCTCCGCTGGCTCTCCCACTCTGCTCCCCGCCTGGCACCTGTGTATGTAAACTAACCCACCAACTTTGTCGGGTTAATTTGCATACTCACTCCTGATTGGCTGGTGAGCGTAGCAGAGGGATGATCAATTTACATGTTTTCCTTTTATTATATAGGATAATTCATATGTATATTACATTTTAAGCTACAATTGAGTGAAAAAATTTTAATGTATTCACAGAGTTGTGCAACCATCACCATTATCTAACTAAAGAACATTTTCATTACCCTAAAGTTAAAATCTGTATCTACTATCAGTCATTCCTTATTCGCCCCTTTCCCAATACTTATGGCAACCACTAATCTATTTTCTGTGTAATAAATTATTTTCTGTGTTTATATTTTGCCTATTCTGAACATTTCATATAAGTGGGATAATACAATTTTTGGCCTTTTGTGACTGGCTTTTTTCACTTAGCATAGTGTTTTAAGGTACATCCATGTTGTAATATGTATTTGTACTTTATTCCTGTTTATGGCCAAAATATATTTCATACTGCATTTTGTTATTCATTAGTTGATTGACATTTGGGTTGTTTTTATTTTTTGGCTATATTAAATAATGCTATGAACATTTGTGTACAGGGTTTGTGTGAACATTTGTTTCCATTTCTCTTGGGTACATTTCTCTGTGGAATAGCTGTACCCAACAAAGATAATACCTCTGTGTTTAACATTTTGAGGAATTGCCAAACAGTTGAGAGAGAGAGAGAGACAGACACAGACATCAATGTGAGAGACACACATAGATTGGCCTGTACCTAGCCAGTCCAGTGGAATGAACTGACAATCCAGGTATGTGCCCTTGACCGGAATTGAACCTGAGAACTCTAACCATAGCATGCCAGACAGGGCTTTTAAAATTTTTTAAAAAGAACTTTAACTTTTATTTTTCAATTACAGTTTACATTTAATATTATTTTGTATTAGTTTCAGGTGTACAGCATAGTGGATAGAGAGTCATATACTTTACAAAATGTCCCCCTGATATTTCCAGTACCCACTTGGCCCCATACATAATTATTGTAATATTATTGACCTAAGCTGCACTTTACTTCCCTGTGACTACTTTGTAACTCCCTGTTTGTACTTAATCCCTTTACCTTTCACCCAGTCCCCCAAGTCCCTTTTCCTCTGTCAACCACCAGTCTGTTCTTGTGTCTGAGTCTGTTTCAATTTTGTTTGTTCATTTATTTTGTTCTTAAGTTTCCACATGCAAGTCCGATAATACAGTATTTGAGTTTCTCTGACTTTTCTTACTTCGCTTAGCGTAATACCCTCTAGGTCAGGGGTGGGCAAACTTTTTGACTTGAGGGCCACAATGGGTTCTTAAACTGGACCGGAGGGCCGGAACAAAAGCATGGATGGAGTGTTTGTGTGAACTAATATAAATTCAAAGTAAACATCATTGCATAAAAGGGTACGGTCTTTTTTTTTTTTAGTTTCATTCATTTCAAATGGGCCGGATCCTGCGGGCCGTAGTTTGCCCACGGCTGCTCTAGGTTCATTCATGCTGTCACAAATGGTGATTTCATTCTTTTTTTTATGGCCGAATAACATTCTGTTGTATATATGTATCACAGATTTTTCATCCACTCATCTATTGATGGACACTTGGGTTGCTTCCAAAGTATCCCAACTTTGGTGGTTGACATTTAGAGAAGCCGAGACCTCAAGAACAGGAGCAGGTTTGGAATGGAAGATTATGAGTTCACTTTTGGACCTGAGGAATTTGAGTTGGTTGTGGAAAATCCAAACTGGGATGTTCAGTAATAGATACAAAGGAAAGACATTTGTGAAGCTATACATTTAGAAGCTAATAGCTTATAGATGCAGTAGAAACTATGGAGTGAATAGATTCATACACAGAGTATGTGGATTGAGAAAAGGTCTGAGCATAATCCTTGTAGAACAGAAAATGTTCAAGGATAGGCAGAAAAAGAGAGCACTCCAAAAGATACTGAGAAATAATAATCAGAGAGCGAGAAGGAAAACCAGAAGGGTGTGTCCTAATGGAAGCCAATGGAAGAATGTTGAGAGGAAGGAGTGATCAGCCACCACAAATGCGGCTGAGAGTGTAGGTCAGACTGAAGTTCATTGTATTTAGCAGTAAGGAAGTCATTTGTGACCAATGAGAGCAGTTTTAAACTTAAGAGTTCCTATTAAAACACTAGAGGCCCAATGCACGAAATTCACTCAAGAGTAGGCCTTCCTTCCCCTGGCTGCTGGCACTGGCTTCCCTCTGGCACTCAGGACCTGGGCTTCCCTCACAGCCTGGCTTCATCCAGAAGGTCATCTGGTCCAATTAGCATATTACGCTTTTATTATTATAGATAACTATGAGCTATACAGAGGAAAGACTAATAATAGACATGATTTTCATACTTGACAAAGAAATATTTTAGTAATTTTAATCACATTTATTTAAAATTGGTGATTAATAAAATAGTTCTAAAGGAACTTTGTAGTGTGGGAACCTTGTGGACTAATAGATGTTTTATAAAATTGCATTTAGATGTGGTGAGTTAGAGAATTCTCCTTTCAGGGATGTGTTTAAGCAGAGGCTAATGAGCATGTTATTTAGGGATATTATAAGAAGCAGTTTTTTCACATTAGCTAGGAAGTAAATGACCTTCCAGGTACTTTCTAAAACTAAAATAAGATTTAGGTTATAATGAAAACAATGGGCACTTTTTCCATTAGGTTAATGATGAGGATTGTCAAGGGGATAGAATCCTTCCCAAAGTCGTTTCTCCTGAGTGTCCTTTTTTTTTCTATTTTTCTCTAGATTTCAGTTCTTTTCCATTTTTGACAGTTATTTAAATCCATCACTTAGATTTTTCTTTTCCCAAAACAGACTGAAGATATATGTTGTCATCTCAGTGTTATTGATGCTCATTAGAGAGGAATAAACAAAAGTGGTTATTTGCAAAGATCTGCCATTTTTATAGTATTTCTAATGCAGTGGTTCGTAAACTTTTTGGTTTCAGGACCAGATTACACTCTTAATTATTGAATACCACAAGAAGTTTTATGTGGGTTATCTCTATCAATATTTACTGTATTAGAAATTAAAATAGAAACTTAAAATAGAAAGAGTACATATGTGTATATATCATAAGTCTTCAGAGTGAAGTCATCACATGTTTAGCCTCAAAATGCCACTCTACACTTTTGGGAGAATGAGAGTGAAAAAGGTAAATAATGTCTTAGTATTAGTATGGTCTAGGAACCATACTCAGGACCTGCTAATCTAGTCTACTGTTTCTTTGGGGAGTTACAGTTATTTCATGCATTGCAGCATAGTTACAATTCCTGGCTTCTTTTTAAGCATTTTTTTTAATTGGCCTCTTCATAGAACAAATTTGAAGAGTGTGTCCTAATTTACTGTATCAGACATAAACTGCTTCTGCTTGCTATCTTCAAGTCTACCAATTTAACTATTAATGCACCCTTCCTCACATCAGAAGAAATGTACTTTCTCTGATTCAAGGCTAGTCTTTCCCTTATACTTAAGAATCTGTTTCTTTGATTGTGTTTTCAGTTTATAGATAATATGAGCTATACAGAGGAAAGACTAATAATAGACATGATTTTCATACTTGACAAATATTTTAGTAATTTTAATCACATTTATTTAAAATTGGTGATTAATAAAATAGTTCTAAAGGAACTTTGTAGTGTGGGAACCTTGTGGACTAATAGATGTTTTATAAAATTGCATTTAGATGTGGTGAGTTAGAGAATTCTCCTTTCAGGGATGTGTTTAAGCAGAGGCTAATGAGCATGTTATTTAGGGATATTATAAGAAGCAGTTTTTTCACATTAGCTAGGAAGTAAATGACCTTCCAGGTACTTTCTAAAACTAAAATAAGATTTAGGTTATAATGAAAACAATGGGCACTTTTTCCATTAGGTTAATGATGAGGATTGTCAAGGGGATAGAATCCTTCCCAAAGTCGTTTCTCCTGAGTGTCCTTTTTTTTTCTATTTTTCTCTAGATTTCAGTTCTTTTCCATTTTTGACAGTTATTTAAATCCATCACTTAGATTTTTCTTTTCCCAAAACAGACTGAAGATATATGTTGTCATCTCAGTATTATTGATGCTCATTAGAGAGGAATAAACAAAAGTGGTTATTTGCAAAGATCTGCCATTTTTATAGTATTTCTAATGCAGTGGTTCGTAAACTTTTTGGTTTCAGGACCAGATTACACTCTTAATTATTGAATACCACAAGAAGTTTTATGTGGGTTATCTCTATCAATATTTACTGTATTAGAAATTAAAATAGAAACTTAAAATAGAAAGAGTACATATGTGTATATATCATAAGTCTTCAGAGTGAAGTCATCACATGTTTAGCCTCAAAATGCCACTCTACACTTTTGGGAGAATGAGAGTGAAAAAGGTAAATAATGTCTTAGTATTAGTATGGTCTAGGAACCATACTCAGGACCTGCTAATCTAGTCTGTTTCTTTGGGGAGTTACAGTTATTTCATGCATTGCAGCATAGTTACAATTCCTGGCTTCTTTTTAAGCATTTTTTTTAATTGGCCTCTTCATAGAACAAATTTGAAGAGTGTGTCCTAATTTACTGTATCAGACATAAACTGCTTCTGCTTGCTATCTTCAAGTCTACCAATTTAACTATTAATGCACCCTTCCTCACATCAGAAGAAATGTACTTTCTCTGATTCAAGGCTAGTCTTTCCCTTATACTTAAGAATCTGTTTCTTTGATTGTGTTTTCAGTTACCTTTTGATACTTTCCTTTCATATTAGAAATATGGTCAAGACTTTTCCTATTTAAAAACACAGCAAAAGCCATTTATTTATCGTACCTTATATCATCTAGATCAGCCGTGGGCAAACTACGGCCCGCGGGCCGGATCCGGCCCATTTGAAATGAATAAAACTAAAAAAAAAAAAACCGTACCCTTTTATGTAATGATGTTTACTTTGAATTTATATTAGTTCACACAAACACTCCATCCATGCTTTTGTTCCGGCCCTCCGGTCCAGTTTAAGAACCCATTGTGGCCCTCAAGTCAAAAAGTTTGCCCACCCCTGATCTAGATGTATGTAGACGAGCACCTTGAAAAAAGTTTCAACTCCTTCAGCTCCCATTTAAAGTATTATTAATACAAACATTTTTCTATACAAACAATCATAGAAAATTTAAATTAAAAAACTTCATATCACCCAGACAACATGGATGGACTTTGAGGACATTATGATTAAGAGAAATAAGTCAGACAAAGAAAGACATACACTATATGATTTTACTTTCATGTGGAATCAAAAACAACAACAACCAAAAACACCTGGGCTCATATATGCAGAAAATAGATTGGTGATTGGCCAGAGTAGGGGGAGTGGTGAAGTGCTGACAAAATGGTTGAAGAAAGTACAAACTTCAGTTATAAAATAAATTGTCATGTAGATGTAATGTATAGCGTGGTGACTATCCTATTAATAAAAGCCTATGTAGTCGTGATGCCCTCACGCTGTAACGAGCGATCACCAGGAGGCTGTGTGTGTAGTGGGCGCACATGAGTGGGTGGGCTGCGCTTGCACGTGGGTGGGTGGGGGCTTGATGCTGCGTGCGCGGTGCAGAGGCGGGTCCCACAGCTCCAGCCTACCTCTTTGGGGCAATCCATTGAGGAGCCCCGGATGGGTGGGTGGGGCCTACATCTTTGGGACAATCGATTGCGTGGCTCCCACACTGTGAGAGGGCACAGACCAAGCTGGGGGGAACTCCCCTTCCAGTGCACAAATTTTGTGCACCGGGCCTCTAGTAGTTAATAATGCTGTCTTACATATTTAAAAGTTACTAAGAGTAAATCTTAAAAGTTCTCATCACAAGAAATAAATTTGTAGCTGGTGATAGAGGTTAGCAAGATTTATTAGTCCTGGCCTGTGTTGCTAAGTGGTTAGATTGTTGGCCCATGCACCGAAGAGTCAAGGGTTAGATTCCCGGTCAAGGGCATATACCTGGGTTGCAGGTTCCACCATGCCCTGATCAGGGCTTGTGCAGGATGCAACCAGTCGATGTGCCTCTACATTGATCTTTCTCTTTCCTCCCTCCCTCCTTCCCATTCTTAAAAAAGCAATGTAAAAAATATCCCTGGATGAGGATTAAAAGCAACAACAACAACAACAACAAAAACACACCAAGAGGTATTATGGTTATGTTTATGTAATACTAGAGGCCTGGTACATGAAATTTGTGCACGGGTGTGGTTCCTAGACCTGGCCAGCGATCGAAGCACAAGTGTCTGGCGTGGAAAGGCAGGTCCCAGCTGACCTCTGGGCCCCCAGGTCCCCGTGCACCCCCCTCCACCTGAGTCATAGCGCATGATCCCCATGTGGAGATGCGATGAGCATGGCCGGATGCCAGGGGCTGGGGTGCAGTGTGGGCCTCTGGTCCACCCAGTGGTGCTGCATGGAAGCCAGGCAGGTAGCGCGCTCTCTCCCGGCCGACCTCGCAGATTGGCTCCTGCATGAACCCACAGCGAGCATGACCAGCCCCTGCAGGCCCAGTGGCTGCGGCCCAGCTCACCCGGAAGAGGCCGTACATTTGCGGAGTGGGTTCCTTGCGGGCACCTTGTACCTGAGCGCGGGGGCTTGCCCAGTGTGCGAACCCTGGTGTCCCAGTGGAGAGTATCAGGGGGAGTGAGAGCAAGCTTGGCAGACACCCCGCATTCTCACTGCACTTCTGTCTCCATCACCCCCGCCCCCAGGTAGGCGAGAGGTTGCAGCCCCCCACCTGGGCGCCGCATCACTGATGCCTGCCATGTTCTATGCCGCCCCCTGGTGGTCAGTGCACATCATAGCGAGCGGTTGGACTTCCGGTTGAACTGGATGAGGGGACAATTTGCATATTAGGCTTTTATTATATAGGATATTTATTGATTTCAGAGAGGAAGGGAGAGGGAGAGAGATAAAAGCATGAATGATGAGAGAGAATCATTTCTTGGCTGCCTCCTGCATGCCCCCTACTGGGGATCGAGCCCACAACCCAGGCATGTGCCCTTGACTGGAGTCAACCTCTGGACCCTTCAGTGCATAGGTGAATTTGCTTTGCAAAAGTTGAATTTGCTTAGCAAAAAGATTAATTTGCTTTTGAAAAGGTGAATTTGAAGTGGAAAAGATGAATTTGCTTTGCAAAAGGTGGATTTGTCTGATTGTATTTCAGCAGCATCAAAATGAGTTGCCCTTTCCAGGATCTTAGTAAATTCCAATATTGCTTCCTATTTTTTCAAATTACTTCTGTGACATTAGGTTATTATTACTGAGTACTTTTTTCTGCTAGTAAATTAGTTGTAAACACTTTGTTTTTTGAACATAAGATTCTAGTTAATATTTTGATGTTGAAACACGGTTTCAAAATGTGTTCTTGTAACTCAAAGGGTTCTGCTTGATTCCTATGTCTGTCTCTTTCAGAAGGAAAGATAAAATAATCCTGTTGAAATGTGCTAGGACCAAGGATCCCTTATTTTGTGATTTATTAGAATGTAAACATAGAGCAGAGTTAAACAGTGGTTTATAGGATAAATGCTCTTATTTTCCTTCAAGTAAGGTACTGATTATATTGTACACTTCTATGTATCTATATGCTTACTAGAGGCCCAGTGCACAAAATTCGTGCAGTGTTGGGGAGGTCCCTCAGCCCGGCCTGCACCCTCTCGCAGTCCGGGACGGGGAGCAGGCCTAAGCTGGCAGTCGGACATCCCTCTTGCAGTCCAGGACCCCTTGCTCCTTACTGTTCATCTGCTTGCTACTCCTCACCGCTTGACTCGCTGCTCCTTTCTTAGTACTGCTGTGGAGGCGGGAGAGGCTCCTGCTACCACTGCTGCACTCGCCAGCCGTGAGCCTGGCTTCTGGCTGAGCGGCACTTTCCCTGTGGGAGTGCACTGACCACCAGGGGGCAGCTCCTGTGTTGTGTGCTGTCCCCTGGTAGTCAGTGTGCATCATAGTGACCAGTCGTTCTGGTTGTTCTGCCGTAACAGTCGCTTAGGCTTTTATTATATAGATATACAAATATAGACTCATTATGTACTACCCCTGAAACTAATGTAATGTTATATGTCATTTGTAGTTCAATTAAAGTATATTAGATAGCAAAAATAAATAAAAAGATGCTATAGAAATCTAGTTTTGGAAATCTAGATATGGAAAGATGTTCCTAATATATTTTTAACTTAAAAATAAGGCATGTTACAGAGCAGTATGCAAAGTTGACATTTTTATAAATGAAAATATACACATGGGAGCCCTCGGGGGATGTCCGACTGATGGCTTAGGCCCACTCCCGCAGGAGAGGCCGAGGAACCCTACTGGTGCACAAATTTGTGCACTGGGCCTCTAGTATGCATATAAGTTCTTTGTTTGACCTCCCCCCCTTCCTCCCCTCCCCTTCCCCCCCATTGCTTCTAAGGATCCTCAGTCTGTTGCATGCTATCATGTGTTTGGAATTATTTTGTCAATTTATTTGGTTTATTAGATTCCACGTATAAGTGAGATTATATGATATTTGTCTTTCTCTAACTCTTCCACTTAGCGTAATACTCTTCAGGTCCCTCCATGCTGTCTCAAAGGGTAAGATATTCTTTTTTACTGCTGCATAGTGTTCCATTGTGTAAATGTGAAAGAGACTCTTCTTTCTGACTGAGTTGTTTTGACAATCTCCAAAGATCAATTGACCATAAGTGTAAGGGTTTGATTCTGGATTCTCAATTTAATTTCAACGATTTTTGTGTCCTTAATGTTTATATCATAACATCTTGATTACTGTTGCTTTGTATAAAATTTTGAAATGGAAAGTGTGAGTCCTCCGGTTTTGTTCTCTTTTTTTCTTTTCAATATTTATTTAGCTATTACGGGTTTTCTTTTCGATACGAATTTTAGGATCAGTCTGTCAGTTTCTGCAAAAATGTCAGCTGGGATTTTGATAGATAATTGCATTGAGTCTGTAGATCAGTTTGGGAAATAGTGCCATCTTAATGTTAATATCCATGAACATGTCTTTCCAAACCTATAGGTCTTATTTAATTCCTTTCTCGGTTGTTATGTAGTTTTCATTGTACAAGCCTTATGCCTTTTTGTTAAATTTATTCCTAAGTATTTTGTACTTTTTGATGCGATTGCAAATGGAAATTTTTTCTCAATTTCATTTTTAGATTGTTTATTGCTAGTGTATAGAAATACAATTAGTTTTTTCATATTAATCTTGAAACAATGAATGCATAGATAGGTGGAACAACAAATCAGTGTTTTTCTCACTCAAATCAATAAGTAAAAAGGAAAGGAAAGGAAAGGAGAAAAAATGATAAAGTGAAATTATTTTTAAAAAATATATTTTTATTGATTTCAGAGAGGAAGGGAGAGAGATATAGAAACATCAATGATGAGAGAGAATCATTGATCGGCTGTCCTTGCAACCTGGGCTTGTGCCCTTAACTGGAATCGAACCCAGGACCCTTCAGTCTGCAGGCCGATGCTCTATCCACTGAGCCAAACCAGCTAGGGCGATAAAGTGAAATCCTTAATGTGAGATCTCTCTAATACTGAAGAACAACCATGTCCTCCTTAAAGAAGTGAATTAGATACATACTTTTGTGGATAGGTTTAGGGGGGAAAGAGTAGGGAGGAAATTGAGGAATTTCATATTTGTAGCTTCTGTTTTTTCTGAACTATAACCCAACCTTGAGAGTGGAGTTGAATGCCCCAACAGAACTGCCATCAAGTTCCTCTGCCTGAAGGTGTGTACATAGCAGAAACGATTATAATATTTTAAAAAGTTTTCTTTGTGCATTAATTTCTTTGCATATATGTTTAGTTATAGCATCTAAGCTTTTTGAATGATATAGTCAGTTTTCTTTTTTCCTGAGGCCAGGAGATTAGGTTGTAATCATTAAACTTTCAGCTCTTTGAGGAGTGTCTGGCATATGTACCAGTTTACTATTCCTAGGAGAGTTTTTGTGTCTTGTTTTTGTTTTTTAAGAATTATAGTTTATAATATTAAGATACTTTAATCATATAGAAACAAAAGAAACCTATTTTCATTGAGAAAAAGACAGCATCATTTCCTCTTGTCTCCTCACATTAGTTTAAGGTTCTTATATTTGATTTCAAAGAAGAAGGGAGAGGGAGAGAAACGTCAATGATGAGAGAGAATCATGGATCGGCTAACTCCTGCACGCCTCCTACTGGAGATCAAGACCACAACCCAGGCCTGTGCCCTTGACTGGAATTGAACCCGGGACCATTCAGTCTGCAGGCCAACGCTCTATCCACTGAGCCAAACTGGCTAGGTCTAAGGTTCTTTTTATGGGTACTTGAATCCCTCTATTCACAGTTTGTGATTTTTTTTTAATGTATTTCTATTGATTTCAGAGAGAGAGAGAGAGAGAGAGAGAGAGAGAGAGAGAAATAACAGTGATGAGAGAGAGTTATTGATTGGCTGCCTTCTGCACGCCCCACACTGGGGATGGAGCCCGCAACCTGGGCATGTGCCCTAACTGGGAATCGAACCCTGATCTTCTGCCATAGGTCAACACTGAGCTATGCCGACTGGGCCACAGTCTGCGACTTTTTGATAGCAGTTTATGAATTCTCCATTAAATAGATGGAATCATAGTGTATGTAGTTCTGGTTAAGAGCACTTACCTAGTACTAAAAATACATTTATACTAAATTTCAAAACATTCACATAATATAGTTTTGGATCCTAATGACATTATCTCTTAATTATGAGTTAATATCAACAAATATATATTGGTTGTCCATCTTGAAGAAAATACTGCACTTTGGTTCTATATGCTACGGAGAATTAATTTATTTGTTGAACAAATGCTATTGATGATCTTCTATGGGACATATAGTTTAAGGTGCTAGAGATACATTGTTGAACAACATAAGTCATGTTCACTGCCCTTGTGGAGTATGTATTATTTTTGGAGGAAGGACACACTAGCACAAAGACAGGTAAACACAGCATCTTTGTAGCTTTTTGCTAAAATTGTTTAACCTCACGTTTAATCATGAGGAAACAATAAGACAAATTCAATATGTGTAGCATGCTAACAGGATAGCTGATTTAAAAAAATGCCTAGTCTATAATAATAAAAGCGTAATATGCTAATTAGACCGGACAGCCGAACCACCTTCCGGAAGTCCTTCTGGATGAAGGCGGGGTTGTGAGGGCCGAGCCCCTTGCACAAATTTCGTGCATCGGGCTCTAGTATTTAAAAAAAATATCTCCAAACAAGGATGATACAGCTGATATTGAAGGAGACAAAAGAGACATGACAAATGCAAAGTGTGAACCTTGACTGGATCCTAGATTTAGAAAAAAGCTTTAAAGAACATTTTTGTATAAAATTGGAGAATTTGAGCTGACAATAATATTAATGTTAAATTTGGTGGCTGTGATAATGGTCTTGTGGCTGCATAGGAGAAGGTTCATTGTTTTAAAGGGGTACATCTGATATATATGGGTGAAATGTCATAATGTCTGCATCTTTCAAGTGGATGAGCAAAAAAAAGTGTGGGGGAAGGGAGAAAGAAATGTGAAATATTGGTAAATGTAGGTGAAGAGTATAGTGATTATTATTGATTATATTTGGCAATTTCCAAAAGAAAGAATTGGGGGAAAAGAATTATAGGTTATAATAAAGAACAAGAATTCTTTGATAGAGACTATTGTAGAGTACAACTACGTTAGTAGAATTACTTAGAAGAATTAGCTATGCAAAGAATGAAGGAGTGGGGAGGGCAGTTTTTGTAGGAGGTACAATATGTATGAATGTCTTGACTAGGAGAGATCTTTGTTTTTGAAGATTGAAAGGAGGCCTGTATGGCTATATCTGGAGATGCAAAGATGTGACAGTCCTATGGAAGGAAAAAAGTATCGTGATACTTGTAGTATTTTCAGCCTAATAAATATCTTAATGTCCAAGTTTTGTTGGTGTTAGAACTATATATACAGTTTTGTGTGTGTGGCTTTTTTTTTTTTTTGTATTTATCTGTAGAGCTTTGGAAAAAGTAAACTAGATACAGTTGTGTGTCCCTAAGCTTTTCATTGTGTCAAAATCAGGGATAGGCCCTAGCCAGTTTGGCTCAGTGGATCGAGCGTTGGCTGTGGGCCAAAGGGTCCTGGGGTTGATTCCAGTCAAGGGCATGTACCTTGATTGCAGGCTCCTCCCTGGCCCAGGACCTGGTCAGGGCTCATACCGGAGGCAACCAATTGATGTGTTTCTCTCACACTGATGTTTCTCTCTGTCTTTCCTCTCCCTTCTACTCTCCCTAAAAATCAATGGAAAAATATTAACAACAACAGCAAAAAAATCAGGATAGACAGCTGTTTGTATCTCAGGAAACTAAGCAACCAAGTTGAACCATCTCTAGGAATACATTTTGTCACTAATAGAGTTAAATGTGTTTCATCGCTTAAACTTAGACTTATAAATGTCTTGTGGCTAAATGTTCTGTGGACAAGAAAAAATGCCAGTGAATGACTTGATTTCACCACTTGTTAAGTCTGAAAATATTCTTTGTCTTCCCACTGTATTTTGTGACCAGTTCATAATTGGGATCCAAAATGACAAATATCTAGAATAATTTAGATTGTATCAGATAATGTGACCTATTAGAGTTTACCATATTAGGAGTCAAGAGTTTTGGAATTTTTTAGAGCATTCTTTGGAGCTTTAAGGAAGTGATTTTACTTCTGAGTTACAGATTTTTTTATTTGTTAGAGGAAATAATAGTCTCCCCTTCTATCCTATGACATTATTATTAGGAGAAAATGAGATATGAATGCTCTTGAGAAAGTTAAGTAGTATGTAGTAAGGTGAAGAGTTTTTTCAAGCCCTTTTAATCTACCTGCTCTACTACCCATGATCGGTTCATATGTTTCTTTTAGAAATTGGAACTGTTTAACTCTAGGACAGAGTTAATGGCTTGCAGCAAATATACCTCAGGCCCTGGCTGGTTTGGCTCAGTGGATAGAGTGTTGGTCTGCCCACTGAAGGGTCCTGGGTTCGATTCTGATCAAGGATATTTGCCTGGGTTGCAGGCTTGATCCCCAGTAGGGGGCGTGCATGACCTGCCCAGTTAGGAATTTATGATCAGACTAGAGGCCCGGTACACAAAAATTTGTGCACTCGGGGGGGTCCCTCAGCCCGGCCTGTGCCCTCTCGCAGTCTGGGACCCCTCGGGGGTGACCACTTGCTGGCTTAGGCCTGCTCCCCGGGGCATTAAGCTGGCAGTCAGACATCCCTCTGGCAGCCCGGCAGCCCTCGGGGGATGTCCACTTGCCAGTGGGGAGCAGGCCTAAGCTGCAGTCGGACATCCTTAGCGCTGCTGAGGAGGCAGGAGAGGCTCCCACCACCACCACTGTACTGGCAGCTGTCAGCCTGGCTTGTTGTTGAGCAGAGCTCCCCCTGTGGGAGCACACTGACCACCAGGGGGCAGCTTCTGCATTGAGTGTCTGCCCCCTGGTGGTCAGTGTGTGTCATAGTGACCAGTCGTTCCCAGTCCTTCTGCTGTTAGGGTCAATTTGCATATTACCCT
>NW_005370176.1:1415196-1420863 GCF_000412655.1 Myotis brandtii
TGGGATTTATTTACCTTCTATAGCTGTCACTGGAGCTGAGAGCCGGCTCCAGCTCTGAGGCTGTGGCTGGCTGAAAGCAGGTATCTGGGTTTGTTTAGCTTCTATAATTGAAACTCTGTTGCCATCACTGGTGCTCTAAGCTCTGAGGCCCTGGCCAGCGAAAGCAGGTATCTGGGGTTTGTTTCGCTTCTATAATTGCAACATTGTTGCTTCCGGAGCTCAGAGCTGGGCCGCGGCAGGCAGAGAACCTTGGCTTCCGGTCGCCATCTTTGTTGGCAGTTAATTTGCATATCCTGCTGATTAGCCAATGGGAGGTGTAGCGGAGGTATGGTTAATTACCATGTTTGTCTATTATTAGATAGGATCACCCTGTGAGGTTATTCTCCCTTCCTTCCTGAAATCAATAAAAAATATATTTTTAAAAAAAGATACCTCAGTTCTGTTATTTCTTCTTCCCTGTTCTATGGGTCAAATTCTGCAGGATTATAATGAAAATTCTGAAATTTTCATTCAGATCACATTTGCCTGAATTGTTAATGAGTTTCATTTATGTTATTGCAATCAATCTTAGCAATTCTGGACTTGAACATGAATGTATATATTTAACTTGAAGTTAACTATGGTTTTTATGTATATTATTAGCTTTGTTGGTTTTTGGTGTTTTAAATCTGTAGTTACCTGTCTATTGCACCTGCAAGATAACTAATCATCTTACAACTAATATGTCATCAGGAATTTCCAAAGTAATTATTAGTAGCTAGTATTAAATGTTATTGTGGAGACATTCTGTTTTCAGTTTACACAAATAGTTAAGATGACTGGATACTTGATAATTATATTTATCCATGTTGTTTACAATGTTTTAAAAGTTATGACTTACGATTTTTTATAGTTTATAAAAATCTTTTTGTGCCCTAGCTGGATTGGCTCAGTGGATAGAGCGTTGGCCTGTGGATTGAAAGGTCTTGGGTTCAATTCTGGTCAAGGGCACATGCCTGGGTTGTGGGCTCAGTTCCCAGTGGGGGGCATGCAGGAGGCCCCCGATCAATGATTCTCATCATTGATGTTTCTATATCTCTCTCCCTTTCCCTTCCTCTGAAATCAATAAAAAAAATATTTAAAAACATCTTTTTGTGATTACATAAGTACTGTGTACATGTTGCAAGAGTCTAAACATACAGAAATGTTCAATCAAACTATTTTATTCTAAATTTTAGGATACTTAAGCATATTTTCTGTAATTCCATGATAAGAGCAAAAGCTACATTTACTGAAACTGTATATACCTCTGTCATTGCTTGACCTGTTAGATGGCTAAGTTAATTTTAATTCTAGAGGGCTCAGGCTAAACCTGAGGCTAGGGTAGCGAATTTGGTTCTACTTTTAGTTTCAATCTTGAAGTGAGGTGAAATTAGTTTTTTGTCTTTTTAATTCTACATTTAAATACCCAAACAAATTTAGAGTCATGTGTTGTAGAATATGTGCATTCGTAGGATAGTGATATTTGCTTGATAGATGGAGGATTTACTAATGTATGTCTGTCTTGGTAAGTATAGGTGTTCATTAATTTATTCAAGAGAGAAAAGTATCTATCTACCTTCTGTCAGACACTATGAAAAGTTTTAGATATCCTAGTGATGAGCAGAATATTTTCTTTCCTTTGTAACTTGAAATGCAAATTCCACTTGTTGACATTGAGTTATTTAGGTCAAATTTCTAGAAAATTGTTTGATTCTGCTTAGATACCAGTGTATGAAAGTAAGAATAAACTTTTTAGAATATGAATATTTGTGGTTAGGTTATTTTTCCCCTAGTTCCAACAACTCCATTCTTGTAACCAGTAGCTTGTATTAATGCTCAAATTATTCCCACTCTAAAGCCTTCTTTGACCTTTTTGAGGAGGTAAGTGTTTAGAAAGAGCAAGCTAAACTTAGCCTGTTAGTCTTCACTTATAAACCCCATGTGGTCTGGCATTTGAACCCAGTGGTCATAGGTGACTTTAGGATTGTTAATTTCAATAAACAGTTTTTATTACTCATTTTACCTAACCTATTAGGTACATTTGATATACTACTTCCTCCTTTTTCTTAGTTTTCTTTTTTTTAATGATACTCTTTTTGGGTTGTTTTTTCTAAGAGGATTTTTTTCTCATCATTCAAATGAGTTTTCCAAAGATTCTCAGATTTGACTTTCATGAACCATTAACTTTTTTTAGTGGGATGAAGGTAGTGTGCTGACATAGGCTTGCCACCTTTTTATTTTGGAAAGTAAGAAGGTTATTAAAAATTGCCACTTATCACCCTTATTTTATAAAAGAAAAGATATTTTAACTCTAAGAATCTAAGGACATGCTCTCAAAATAGGAATTGCTTTTAAGTTGATTAATCTTAGTTAAAAACTCAACATTGTTCTTGCTTTTCTTTGTACTGGTCTGTGGACTTAATTACATTTGACAACCACTTCCTTAAAACAGGAGAGAGTGGGTAGTTCTTGCGGTCCAATGTTAGGGAAAAACTATAAAGTATGTTTTAAAATACTTTGTAGGGCAAAAGCAGGTTTACAGTTATTTGTATGGAAAATAATACAATAATTAATAAATAATAATACAAAGATAAACTTTTGCATACTCACAACTCAACTGTAAACCTACTTTTGCTCCACCCTATATTAAAGGCTCCAAGGTAATCCTGTGAAATGAGAACTATTTTTCCAGAGGATGCCCTTTGGGAAACACTGCTATGGAAACTGATGTTACCAAGGTTTGTTTTCACTTTCATCATTTTCTATCTTTTAAAAGTTAATTTTGAATATTTATCAAAAATGAAGTAGTTTTAAATTATGAAACTTTTAACCAAAAGATAGTGTCCTAGGGAGTCCTCATGCATTGTTGGTGGGAATGCAGATTGGTGAGCCACTATGGGAAGTTCCTCAAAAATTAAAAATGCAGCTGCCTTATGACTCAGCAATTTCTCTTCTGGGTATATATTCAAAGAAAACCAAAACACTAATTTGAAAGAATACATGCACCCCTATGTTCATGGCAGCATTATTTACAATAGCCAAGCTATAGAAGCAACCCAAGCACCAATCACTAGATCAGTGGATAATAAAAAAGCTGTGGTACATATATACAATGGAATATTACTCAGCCATAAAAAATGAAACCTTACAATTTTTGACAGCATGGATGGACCTAAAGGGTATTATGCTAGGTGAATTATGTCAGCCAGAGAAAGATAAATATCATATGATTTCACTTATCTGTGGAATCTAAAGAACACCATAAACCAAGAAACAACACCTAAGCAAACTTGTAGATACAGAGAACAGACTGATGGTTGCCAGAGGGGAGAAGGGTTGGGGACTGGGTGAAAGAAGTGAAGGGATTGAGAATGGTAATCATGGGGATATAAAGTACAGCATAGGAAATAATAGTCAGTAATCCTATATAATAAAGATGTAATATGCAACTGGTCCTTATGCCGTGAAGCGTAACAACTGACCACGTAACGACCTGATAACGGATCAGCAGAGGGTGGGGCAGCGAGCTACAAGCAGGCGAGCTACAAGCAGGCGGCGGAGAACTACAGGAGGGGGCAGGGCAGCAAGCTATGAGGGGGAGAGCCGGCGGGATGGAGGGAGCTACAGGAGGGTGGGGCAGCGGGTGGAGAGCTAGTGGAGGGCGGCAGCGAGTTACTGGTGAGCTACTGGCACATGGATTCATGTGCAGGGCTACTAGTATTGTAATAGCTATGTATGGTGCCAGGTGGGTCCTGGAAATATTAGGGAAACTATTAAGTACTAGAGGCCTGGTGCACGAATTTGTGCACGGGTGGGGTCCCTCAGCCTGGCCAGCGATGGGGGCTAAACGGGGCCATCTCACCCAGTCCCAATTGGGGCAATCGGGGCCGGCTGGGAGGAGGGACTGCGGGAGGTTGGCTGTGGGAGTGCACTGACCACCAGGGGGCAGTTCCTGCATTGAGCGTCTGCCCCTGGTGGTCAGTGCACGTCATAGCGACTGGTTGTTCGGTCAAGCGGTCATAATGGTCACTTAGGCTTTTATATATATACCAGAGGCCCAGCTCACGAAATCGTGTGGGTAGGGTTCCTAGGGCCTAGCCTCCTGTGATCAGGGCCATCTTCTGCCTGTTCGCCAGTCCCCAGGCCAAATGTTGCCTCCGCCACTAGGCTGTCAGGCCGTTGGGATCACCAGCTCATCCCTGGCTGCTCAGGGGCTCAGGCCTGCGGGAAAGCAGGTGCCAGCAATTTCACCTCCATGCGCGTGCGCTGGGCAGCGACTGATGGAGCGTGCTGCCCACTGGGGGCCGCTCATGTGGGCGCCGCCACTGCCGCTGGGGCTTGAGGTGCTACTAGAAGCTGTGGGGCATGCCCGCGACCTATCTGCCCTGGCATGAGCAGCCTCCAGTGGGCAGCGCGTTCCATCATCGGCCGGCCTGGCGCATGCGCATGGAGGTGAAGTCGCTGGCCCCCGCTTTCCCGAAGGCCTGAGCCCCTGAGCAGCCGGGGATGAGCTGGTGATCCCAAAGGCCTGATAGCCAGCCCGGTCCTCCCACCACCCACCCTGATTCCTCCATTCACCATGGCTGATCCATCGGAGCCTGTGGGCTGGGGGCAGGAACCAAGAGGTCAGCCGTTCAGCCTGCTCACCAGTCCTGCCCCGCCCCACTTGCGGGCCAGGGGGGGAGGGACTGAGAGGTGCTCAGTGCACCTCATGGTGACCGGTTGTTTGGTCATCACGGATACTGGCTTTTTATATAGATAGATAGATAGATAGATAGATAGATAGATAGATAGATAGATAGAGATATGATTGTCTAACCCAGTGATTCCCAAAGTGGGTGCTACCAGCCCCCGGTGGGCGCTGCAGCGATCCAGCGGGGCGGTGATGGCCACAGGTGCATTTGGGTGCGATGAGTTACTGCTATTAAAATTTTAAAAAAATTAATTTCCAGGGGCTGAGTAATATTTTTTCTGGAAAGGGGGCGGTAGGCCAAATAAGTTTGGGAACCACTGGTCTAACCACTGTGCTGTACACCTGAAACTACAAAATAATATTGAATGTCAAAAAACAAACAAAACAACAGATGCAGTGTCTTATCTGTTCCCTCCATTCTTCTTAAAGGCAACTACTCTTCACTCTTAGCTAATTTTTTGTATTTCTTTTTTTATATATATTTTTATTAATTTCAGAGAGGAAGGAAGAGGGAGAGAGATATAGAAACATCAATGATGAGAGTTGATCCGCTGCATCCTGCACGCCCCACACTGTAGATTTAGCCCACAACTCAGGCATGTGCCTTAACAAGGAATCGAACTATGATCTCCTGGTACATACGTCAGCGCTCAAGCACTGAGCTACGCCTATTAGCTTTATTTCTTAATAAAACATTACTGTATCTTGATTCAGCAGTTTTAGATATTTTCTTCTATACTAGTACTGTTAGATGAGGAATTTCCCACATAGTCTCTTCTCCATTTCAATATGCTCACACAAAACATTTCAAATCCCATGTCCTTTTATGATTATACTAGTGGCCCAGTGCACAAAAATTTGTGCACTTGGGGGGGAGGGGGTCCTCTCAGCCCAGTCTGTGCCCTCTCACAGTCTGGGACCCCTCAGGGGATGTCTACCTGCTGGCCAGCACA
>NW_005370176.1:1421090-1430322 GCF_000412655.1 Myotis brandtii
TCGGAGTGGGCGGGTCATGCCTTCCTGCTCGCCCCCGCAGCCCCCAGCTGGGTCCACAGGCCCAGACACTGCCGCGATCAACTCGCCGGAGTGGTGACAGGCCTTGACACTTCAGCGGTGGGGCTGAGGGGACTGGGCGCCGCCATCTTTGTGACAGAGTGACGGAGTGACAGTCACGGTTAATTTCCATACTATTTTATTAGATAGGAAAAAATTTACATATAAGCCATTTAGAATAGAAGAAAGTAATGTTGAAGGTTAAATGATTTAATGCATTCAAAGTACTTAGAACAGTGTAAAATATTTGTTAGATATTTTTAGTTATTTCTAGTATTAAATTTCTTTCTTATACAATTGGGTTTAAAAATTGACTCATTAAAACAATAGAATTTGCTTACTTTTTTTGAACATTGAAATTTTCACCCTGATCTGTAAAATGTCTTGCAGTGTAGTTTTCCATACTGTCAATGTCATATGATTTATCAGTTATATTTTTTAAAGAGATACTGTCCTGGAGCTCTTCTGGAGTTTTTCTCTACTCTGGACTTGTTGCTCTCTAGACTTCCAGCACAGATGTTGTCTTGGGGGTTGCCTTCACAATTCCCTTTGGTTTTCTGCTATGTTGACTCCCTTGCATCTCGTGTCTGCCTTTTATATAGTTTGCTCCCCTTTTTTGGTATCTCCTCTATCAGGCCTAAAGTGTGCTTGGGAAAGAAATCTTTACCTCCTCACTCCTCCATTTGGCATAGCTAATTCTTCTAAGTAATTCTATCAAAGTAGTTGTACTTTACAATAGTCACTATCAAAGAACTCTTGTTTTATAATTATTTTTTAGAAATATGATTTGATTTTTTAAATTATTTTTTATTGATTTTAGAGAGGAAGGGAGAGGGAGAGACAGAAACATCAATGATGAGAGAGAATCATTGATCAGTTGCCTCCAGCATGCCTCCTACTGGGGATCAAGCCCACAACCCAGGCATGTGTCCTTGACTGGAATCGAACCCGGGACCCTTCGGTCCACAAGGCAATGCTCTGAGGACACAATACATACACTGGAATACATACACAGTGTATGTATTGGTCCACTGAGCCAAACCAGCTAGGGCTCTTGTTCTATATTATAACCTTTAATTCTTTCCCCCCCAATTCTTTCTTTTGGAAATTGCCAAATATAATTGATTGCCTTCCACATGTATCCTGACAGGGGGATCAAACCCACAACCTGAGCATGTGCCCTGATAGGGAATTGAACAAATGACCTTTTGGTGCATAGGACGACTCTCAACCAACTAAGCCACACTAGGCTAGGGCAATAATATGGACATTTTAACAGTATCAGTTCTTTCAGTCCATGAGCATGGAATATATTTTTGTTTGTGTCATATTCAATTTCTTTTATCGATGTGTTAATAGTTTTCAGTGTATAGTATTTTTTAACTCCATGGTTAAATTTTTTCTCAGGCATTTTTTTGGGGGGGGGGGTGTAATTGTAAATGGGATTGTTTACTTAATTTCTCTTTCTGATAATTACTAGTGTATAGCAACACAACAGATTTTTATATACTGCTTTTGTATCCTGCAACTTTGTTTATTCTAATAGTTTTTTTTGTGTGGAGTGTTTAGGGTTTTATATATATATTGAATACGGTGAGAGTGGCCCGGCTGGCGTGGCTCAGTGGTTGGGCCTTGACACATGAACCAGGAGGTCACAGTTCGATTGAGTCCCAGTCAGGGCACATGCCCAGGTTGCGGGCTCGATCCCCAATAGGAAGCATGCAGGAGGCAGCCGATTAATGATTCTCGTCCTTAATGTTTCTCTCTCTCTCTCCCTCTCTTCCTCTCTGAAATCAATACAAATATATATATATTTTAAAGGTGGTAAGCGCGGGCATCCTTGTATTGTTCCTGATCTTAGAGGAAAAGCTTTCAGTTTCTCGTCATTGAGTATGATGTTAGCTCTGGGCTTATCATATATAGCCTTTATTATGTTGAGGTATGCTCCCTATCTTAAATGGATATTGAACTTTGTCAAATGCTTTTCTGCATCTATTAAGATGATTGTGCCCATGTGGTATAACACAATGATTGATTTGTGGATGTTGAACCATTCTGGTATCCCTGGAATAAATCCCACTTGATTATGGTGATCCTTTTACTGTATTGTTGAACTTATTTTGCTGAGAATTTTTACATCTATGTTCATCAGCAATACTGATCTATAATTTTCTTTTCTTGTAGAGACCTTGTTTGGTTTTGGTGTCAGGGTAATGTGGGCCTCATAAAATGAGTTTGGAAGTGTTCTCTCCCCTTCTGTTTTCTGGATTGGTATTCTTCTTTCACTTTCTGGGAGAATTTTCCAGTGTATGTATTGTGTCCTAGACGTTTGATCCTTCGTAGTTTTTTAAATTACAGATTCAGTCTCCTTACTGGTAATGTTTATTCAGATTTTCTATTTCTTCATGATTCAATCTTGATAGGTTACATGTTTCTGGAAGTTTATTTCTTTTAGGTTGGTGTGCATTGTTGATGTATAATTGTTCATAGTCTCTTATGATTCCTTTTGTATTTCTGTTATATTAGTTGTAGCCTCTTTTATTTCTGATTCTTATCTGTTTTGATTCTTGACTTCATCTACTCTGGTTGATCCCCTATAAATTATTCATTTCAGTTAGTGTATCTTTAATTTCTGACTGGCTCTTTATGACTTTCACCTCCTTTTTATGCCATTGAAGTTCTTACTAAGTTCTACCCTTATAACCAGTGTTTTGAACTCTGCATCTTATATTTTGCTTATCTCCATTTTGTTTAGTTATTTTTCTGGAGTTTTTTTGTTCTTTCATTTGGGACATGTTTCTTTGTCTCCTCATTTTGGCAGCTTTTCTGTGTTTGTTTGTATTAGGTAGAGCTGCTGCATCTCCTGAGCTTGGTAGAGTGGCCTAATGTAGTAGGTGTCCTGTAGAGTTGAGTGACACAGCCTCCTCAGTGTAGTTGAGTCTTGCTTGCTTTTATCATGCCAATGGGAGGGGTTTACCTGCAGGCTGATTGGCTGCAACGACTGGCTGTGACCACTGTGGAGGATCAGCTTTGCAGGTGTCCACCCCACGGAGGGTGGCTTACTTCAGTGGGACTCTGGTGCCTGCTGAGTCCTCCCCTTGAGTGTGTCACTTGTGGAAATGGATGGGTGGTGCTTTGTTGTGGTCTGAAGCTGTCCACTGGGTGCACTGCCTTTGGGGCCTCCTGGGAGGTGCAGGCTAAGGTCAGTCATCATCTTGTTCTGCCCAGGGCCACCTGGCATGAGCTACAAAGCGATCTGCAGGTGAATGCTACTTGTGCTGGGCTTGGAGATGCCCAGGAGAGACCAAGCTGCAAAACAAGGCCGATTGCTGGGTATGGGGCCACTTAGTGAGAGATTTGAGGGATGCTGGGGCCAGATGCTACTTGTTTGAGAGATTTTAAGAAAGTCCACTGCATGAACCAGGAGAGTCTATTCAAATGGAAAAGCCACTTGAAACATCTTCGGTGGACCAGCAAGTTGGGTGGGGCAGTGTCTCAGGGGATCACTAGGGCAGGAGGAACAGTGATAGCCAGGCTGATATGGCCTCTGCCTGCTGACTCAGTGTGGGGGGGCTCAGGAAAGAAACAATGTCTTCTAAGTTGTAGGGTTAAATAGTTTATTGAGTTTATTGTTGATTTTTGTGTGGGGTGTTTTTGTTTGTTTGTTTTTGTTGTTTTTTTTGGTTTTTTTTGAGGTATGCCTGTAATGCTATGAACTTCTCTCTCAGGACTGCTTTTGCTGTGTCCCAGAGATTTTGGGTTGTTGTATGTTTGTTTTTGTTTCCAGGAAGTTTTTTATTTCTTTCTTGATCTCGTTGGTAACCCATTCATTGTTTAATAACATGCTATTTAGCCTTCATGTGTTTGAATGTTTTGGGGTGTTTTTACTGTAGTTGCTATCTAATTTCATTCCACTGTGATCTGAGAGGATGGTTGATATGATTTCAATCTTCTTGAACTTGTAGAGTCTTGTTTTGTATCCTCACATGTGGTCTATCTTTGTGAGTGATCCAGGTGCACTTGAGAAGAATGTATATTCTGCTGCTTTGGGGGTCAAAATGTTCTATAAATGTCAATTAAATCCATCTGTCCAGTGTGTCCTTTAGAGTCACTGTTTCCTTAAGTTTTTGTCTGGAAGATCTATCCAGTGAAGTCAGCAGGGTGTTAAAGTCCCCTACTGTGACTATATTGTTGCCGACCTCGCGGTTAAAATCCTCTAAAAGTTTTTTATATATTTAGGTGCTCCTGTATTGGGTGCATATATGTTTTTACCAGGGTTATAGCCTCTTGTTGGATGGATCCCTTTAGTATTGTGTAGTGACCTTTGTTGTCACTTGTGATGGCCTTCATTTTAAAGTCTATTTTGTCAGATATGAGTATTGCTATTCCAGCTTTTTTTTTTTCTTTTATTTTGCTTGCAATTTTTTTTCTCAGCCCTTCACCCTCATCCTGTGCACTTAAGTTCTTTTGTGTGTCTTTTGTCCTGAGATGGGTCTCTTATAGAGCATATAGTTAGGTCATGTTTTTGTATCCATTTAGCTACCTTATGCCTTTTGATTGGAGCATTCAGTCCATTGACATTTAGGGTTATTATTGATAGGTACTATTTATTGCCATTTTAATTCTGTATGCCTAGGTTTCTCTCTCTGTTTCTTATTCTCATTACTGCAATCCCTTTACATTTCTTATAATGCTGGCTTGGTGGTGATGTGCTCCTTTAGCCTTTTTTTTGTGTCTGGGAAGCTCTTTATTTGACCATCTATTTTGAATCATAGCCTTGCTGGATATAGTAATCTTGGTCTCAGATCCTTGCTTTCCATTACCTTGAGTACTTCAGGCCATTCCTTTCTGGCCTGTAGAGTTGAAATCAGGTTCAGCCTTATGGGAACTCCTTTGTAGGTAACAGTTTTCTTTTCTCTTGCTGCCATTAAGATTTTCTCTTTGTCTTTAATTTTTGGCATTTTAATTATGATGTGTCTGCACGGGGGCCTGTTTGGGTTCTTCTTGCTTGGGGTTCTCTGTGCCTCCTGAAGATGTGATACTTTTTCCTTTACCAGGTTAGGGAAGTTTTTTGCCATTATTTCGTCAAACACCTTCTCTATCCCTTTCTCCCTTTCTACCTCTCCTGGCACACCTGCTATTCGAATATTGTTGTTTCTGTAGTCCCACTGCTCCCTTAAGTTATCATCCTGTTTTTGTGTGTGTGTTGTTGGTTTGTTTTTGTTTTTTACATTTATTTTATCAAAATAACATAATTGAGGAACCATCAGATAACTGTATTTTGTCAGGCGCAATAAAAACAAAATTAAAAACCAAATCAAGAAAACTTGTATTCCTGGTTTCCTTACATACACATGACATGACTTGAGAGACAAGGCTGGTCGATGGCCCCACCCCATAGGGGCAACTCCTAGAAGACAAAATTCAGCATGATGGAAGACTGCTCCCTGACAGAGCTGAGACTTAGAAGGGTAGGCCGGGCACCTCTTCTCGAAAACCATCCCAGTGCACTGGAGAACTCCATGAAAAAAGGAAGGTTCCCCAAACTCCATAGTTCTATAGTACCAAAGCACTCCTTTAGGCTGCCATGGTCTTGACAATCCTGGGCTATTATGTGCAAAACTACCTGTTTGGTGCCACACTACTCACCACTATCTCTGAAGAAAAAGTCCTTCCTGTGATAAGCATTCCTCATAGGAGCTGATTCTCAAAATCCATGTGTCCCCCCATCATGGCTGGTTTGCCTACCTTCATTTTCCCTCCAAGTGCTTTTCATGCCCTAAAAATACTTGTCTAACCAATGGCCGGGTTCCCAGATCATATATTGCCATCAGCAGCCACTGGTGAATCTAGAGAAGGCTCAGCTCATGAGCATGGAGGATGCAGGTAGGGAGCAGGAGAAACCAGCATTGTAAATGGCTTCCTTCTCCCAGGACCAGAAAGGGCAGAAAAGAAGGTAACATGAAGTAAGGCCCTTTGAGTAGAAGGTCCTTAGCGGCAGCTTCTCTGAAAACAAGCTCTCTGCTCCCATAGAAAGGGAGCAGAAAGATGGTGCCTGCTGACTTCTCTTCCTCCCCTGATGGCCTGAGTATAGGTGCAAAGTCAGAAGACAGGCAGTCTAGGCAGCGTTCGCCAATCTTTCGGACCACCGGTTGGCGACCGCTGCTCTAAAGGTTTCCTTAAACCAGCAGTTGCCAACCTTTCAGACCTCAAGGGACACCAGTGGTCCGCAGACCACTGGTTGGTGACCCCTGGTCTAGGGGACGTGGTCAGTGTGCAGGCATTGATATCCTCGGTGTGGGCTGCTTGATTCAGGGATGGCTCAGAAGTGCTCCGGTTGATTTTCGGTAGAGAGTGTTGGAGCTGCTCAATGGAAGATAGGATCTGGGGGAAAAAAGACCTCTCTTCCTTAACTTTCTTGACACAGTCAGCTACAAGCCTCTTCATTGCTTCAGGGCAGTTCTTGTATAATTTACTAAGGTCTGGGGAGGCAAACCCTTCGCCCACCATGAAGATGATCTTATTTTGATTGTTGATGTGGGAGTAAGGTAGCTCCCCTGTTATGAGCTCATACAGCACAATGCCATAGGAGTGGATGTCAGACTAAGCTGAACGGGTTATTAGCCTGCATTCGGATCACCTCCGGGGCCATCTACAAGATAGAGCCAGTGGATTGTTCAACCTGCTGAGAACCACTCCAGCGCAACTTCACTGTTGCCAAACCAGAATCTCCAATTTTCACTGTCAGGCCTTCATGGAGAAATATATTATTGGATTTCATTTCTCTGTGGATGATGTACTTTGCATTGCAAGTAGTCCATTCTCTGAGCCGTCTGCTGGGCAATGTCAATCAGCTGGAACATCGGGAACTTGGTCTCTTAGACATGCAGGTGTTTGTATAGGCTGTTGCCCTCACACCATTGGGTCACAATCGCCAGGTTGTCCTTCGTCATGTACCCCATAAAGAGCAGGATGTACATGTGTTGTGTTTTGCGCAAGACAGCCACCTCATTCCTGAAGGCCTGAAACTGCTCTGGTGTGGGGTCAACAACCTTTAGGATCTTTACTGCAACGTCTCCATGCCACTTGTCCTTAAAAACAGTTCCAAAGGAGCCTGACCCAGTCTGAGTGGAGAGCATCACTTCACTGGCTTCTTTTTCCCAGTAATAACTTGAATCTCTCTGTCCACGAGGCCTAATTTTGTTTTTCTCCTGGGTCCCAGATCCTGGTGCCCGCTCTCTCTGTGCTGGCACAGGGGTTTTGGGCTGTGACCAGCCCGTTGGGCTCAGATTGTTGGGGCTGCTAGACATGGCTGAAGGTGAGGCTGGTTCACTGTGACTTCAGATTGCATCCTCAATCATCCTGTGTAGTGCTGACCATGTGAACATTAGGTGTGGATGTCGACCTCTGCTTCTGGGAAAGGGAACCTTCAGAGGAGGGTTTGGAGGTGTTGAATGTAAAGGCGTGGGGTGTGGAGTATCTGTGCTGGGAACTAGCAGGCATCTGGAAAGCAGACTCTCGCATCCTATGCATTGTCAGAAGGCAGTGTTGGGACTAATGGTGATAGTGGAATTTGGAAACAATAAGAGTTGTCTGACATTACTCTAGTCCACACACATAGTAGGTACTTTAGTGCTACAATGCTCGTGAAATTTGTAGCCACAAGTCTGACGTCAAAATCCATTTAGTAGGAACTTCTGACACATGTCACAGAAGGCAAGCTTCACAGGAAGGTCTTCCGAGCAAAGTTGTGTGTTGTGAGAGGAACGTGATCCAGCAAGTCTACTTGAAGTTCTTCTGCAATCAAGGAGGCAGCATCAGTATTCGTGCTTTTTTACCTTTGTGTTCGTGGAGAAATCTGAACGCTACACAGCACTCCAGTTGTAGGCCCCTCACCTTGAGTGCTTTTCATAAGGCAGTCATGCAAACTCATTCCATTTCATACACTGACCACTGTTCTTTGCTTGTTTGGCAAGAAAACACGGATAGTATTGCTTGTCTTGGAAGAGTCCGTAAGTTTGCCATTATCTGATGCTTGGCGCTGATAGCCAAACTGCTGAATTATTGGAAAATGCAGGCGGGGCCATCAAACATTGCGTCTTTGAATCCAAAACCATTGCTGATTGTCTTCTAGGCCCCCTGTATGTGCTTCATTGATGCAACTTACACAATACTTAAACCTGAAGGAGCCAGGCCGCCTCCGTGTCCGTGGTCCATCTAGTGGCAGCGCCTGGCCCACTCCTCCTCCCGACGCCGGTTTAGGGAGAGGGAGGTGGTCACATTCGGCATGTCCCCAGCCCAGGGGACGGTTCCCTCATCATTGCACTCGCGCTCCCCGCCTCAGGGCACACGCCCCAAAGCCCGGCCAGCTGACCCTCTTTGGGACCCAAGGAGAGCGGCAGGGAACCCTTCCCGTTTCATGCTCCTTCTCGTCTTACTCCCGCCATGTAAGGTGGCAGCCCAGCACCTGCTGTGAAGAAGTGTCCTCCTGTTTTTTAACTGTTTTTTCTTTCTAGTTCTCTGATTGAGTGATTTTTTTCAACCCTGTCTTATAATTCACTTACTTGACCCTCAGCTTCCGCTAATCTGCTGTGTATTCCTTCCAATGTGTTCTTTATTTGTGCTATGTCATTATTTCTGTTTTCATAGTTATTATATCTTTTCTCATGCTGTTGAGCATCTTTACCATCATTACTGTGAACTATGTTTTAGATAAATTTCTTATCTCTGCTTCATTTTTCTCTTCTTATGGAGAATTCTCTTGTTCTTTCATTTGGGGGTTGTTTATTTGTCTCTTCATTTTGGCTGCTTGTTTGGGTTTGTGACTATGTATTAGGTACATCCTCTATGCCTCTCAGTCTCTACTGCAGGACAGTGTCAAATGCTGTTTTTGACAAATTAGATCAGGCAAAGACTCAAAGCCTCCAGAGATGACCTCTGCCTATAGACTGATAGGATTCCTCTTGAATTACCCCAGGCAATCATCTTCAGGAGTGGGGAGTTTTTTTTTCAGCAGGGTGTGGCAGTTGCTTCTGCTTGGAGGTTAATTATTTATAGTCTCTTAAGTGGCCTCAGGGCAAGGTGTTTTCCAATAGTGTGGGTCAAGCATGTCAAACTCAAAGGCTAACATGGGCCAAATAAACAAGGTTTAAGTTTATATGGGCTGCAAAAAACC
>NW_005370176.1:1430374-1435090 GCF_000412655.1 Myotis brandtii
AATAAAAATTAATATTTTTTCTTGAACATTAACTTACCAGACACTGAATAACTGCACAAATTAATAAGCGTAACGCAAATAAACCTATTTTTCTTATTCTCTGAAAGCAAAATATTTCCTGTTGTGCACACCAAACAAGTCAGTCCAAGACTAAGGATGTGGCAATTGGCTGCTAAAATATTTGCTGCTAGTATTATTGGAGAGAAATGGTGCGCCTATGCGTAAGGCGTGTAAGGGAAATGAGTGCAACACAATTACAGTAATCAGTCATTAGCGAACTTCGTTATTAATAATTATGTATAATAGGGTATTGTAAAAATTAAGTTACGAAATTTTTATTAAAACGTTTCGTGCATACTGTTATATTGGTTGGGCCACAAAAATATTCGTTGTGGACTGCATGCGGCCTTCTGGCTGTGAGTTTGACATGCTTGGTGTGGGTCCACTGTCTTCCCCCAGGCAAGGCAAATGTCTGTGTGGGAAAGATGTCCTCCACTGCGTGAGGGAATGACTCAACATAGGAGAGTCCATAAATACTATCCGTGTTTTCTATTCTGCCTTCTGAGCTCTAACCCCTGAGTCCCCAATCCTGGCTTCCACTCACAAAGCTCCAGTCCACACTGCCTTCCCTCTGCTGGAGCACAAGGTGGGTGGCTCCACAGGGAATTTTGGCCCTTTTAAGAGGGTATCTGAATTTTCAGCAGTTCCAGCAGTCGCTCCCTGGCAGGCAGCAACCCCGCTGCTTTTCACAGGTGTTATGTGGGTACCCTTCTCAGTTCTGGTGCTCTCTGCTGGGAGGCCCAACTTGGTGATTAGATCCCTGAGTTCTCAGTGGCAACCCCCCACAGCTGAGATGCCTTTCTGAAACTTCAGTTGCTAACTGTGGGCGCCCAGCCGGCCCTTTTCGCACCTCTGCCCGTCCTACCAGTCTATGTGGTCTCCACTTTTGGTCCTGGGGTATCAAGGTTCTCTCCAGCAAGTTTTCCGTTGATTATTCAGGAAGTTTTTCTATATTTTAGTTGTAATTCCAGTTTGTTTCTGCGAGCATGTCCATGCAGTATCCACTCACTCTGCTGCCATTTTTAATCTCTGGCCTTATAAATTTGGTCATATGAAAGGTCCCACCAAAAGTGGCACCATTGTTAGTGTACACTATATCCTTCACACCCACACATGTGCTGCTTTTCCCCGGAAAGGGAAGAATTTCTGGGAAAGATGGTAGTTTTTGTGTTTTAAGAGATGAGGTCAGGACCTCTGATGCTTGGAGGATTTGGATAGTAGCAGAATAGGTTTTGTTTCTTCCTTTTCTCTCTTAGTAGTGCTGGTCTTAATTTGCTATTGCATAGTCCTTTGACTTTGTGGATTGGGTTTAGTCAAAGTGAGAGGAGTGCTCCAGTGGGAGGTGGCATTGTGTGTGGGAGTAGGTTTTCCATCCTTTCCTCCTTTTACTGCCAAATTATATTTTGTGAGTTCAAGAGTAGTGGCAGGTATACTAGAGATGGGCTTGTGGTAGATCTTTAATGGCTAATTGGGGTTGTCAGAGAAGATGAGGAAACCCCTCAGCAGCATAATAGAGGGATGAAAGTTCCTACTAGGGAGGTAGGTGCTATGTTGAAGTAGTAGCATTTGGCTCTTAGTTTCTGCCTTTAATTAAATTAAGTGCTAGTTATTCATTGATTATTGTGTTCCTACTCCATTCTGGGCATAGTGCTACGTCCTGGGAAAGTAATGATAAACAAAATGGGACAGTCTTTCCTCTCTCAGAGTACAAACTGTTTAAAGGGTGGGGAATAGATAAAGATAAGTAAGTAGGCAAGTAGAGCACAGTGTGAGAAGTATAATGATGGGAGAACTATAGCAAACCAAGAGAACTTCTAACCTGAACATGGTGGGTGGACCTGAATCAGGGAAAGGAGTCTTAAGAAGGAAGGTCTGCCCGGGCCGGTGTGGCTCAGTGGTTGAGCATCAACCTATGAATCAGGAAGTCACAGGTTCGATTCTTGGTCAAGTCACCTACCTGCGTTGCTGGCTCCATCTCCAGTGGGGATTGCAGGAGGCAGCTGATCAGTGATTCTTTCTCATCATTGATGCTTCTATCTATCTCTCCTCCCTTCCTCTCTGAAATCAATAAAAATATATTAAAAAAAAAAAAAAGAAGAAGGAAGGTCTAGTTGAATCTGTCTTACCAAAAATCTTGGGCCCTGAAGATAGGACCTTGACTATTGCGAAGGAAAAATAATTAACTTGAAAATGAGTTGAATTTCTTGATATTTTTTCCCGTCTTACTGAGAAATTATAGTATGTCAAATCCTTAACTCATGTTTTAAAATATTAGCCTGATAGTAGTCCTCAGAGATTATCTCAAACAGATGAAATAAACTGTCCATGGTCTCACAAGTAATATTCAGATAGTTTATTTCTTAGTTAGCTTGAGGAGTAAATTGGGGAATGGCTAGGGAAGAAAAAAAAGCCACACTATTTGAATAATGCATCCAATTCTCAAGTTCTCGAGTCAGAGTCATATTTATTGTGGAGTGGTCAACCAAGAAGGAAAAATTTCTTTGTCTAGGCAATGTCTTCCAATGGATATCAGTAGCAGTGACGAAGAAAATACTTCTCTAATGATAATAGCAGTATAGATAGAAAAAGTCTGTATGTGTGTGTTGTCAAATAGTAAAAGCAGATTTGACTTGCTATTCTGATACTGTTGCTACTCTGTCACCTGTATTGTGTGCTATGAAGAGTGGCTATATTGAACCAGATCTTAGAAACATTGGAAAAAGTGTACATCATCCCAAGTCTATGATCAGGATATGTCCAGTTTTCCCCAGTCCTCAGATTCCCTGCTTTAATCATCTTAACATATCCACTTGAATATATTTATTTTTTACTCATAAAATACACTTTAATTGGGTTCAAAGAGAATTAATTTAAAATATAGCAATCAAGGACAGTGCCAGTTGACAAGAGTTTCCACCCTTTCTGTAAGTAGCTTTAACAGAAACTCAAACATGTTAACTTGATAGTCAAGGAGACCATTAATTATAACTTAAAATACTTGAAGACACAAGAGCACAGATACTGTATTCACATTAATTCATATATGTAATTTTTATCTTATTAGACAGTTCCTATAAAATACCAAGTTTCTAATTAGGATTGTGGTGTAAAGAAAAAATAGGCAATTTAGTAGCTGAGTTTTTACTAAAGACGCATCAACTAACAGAGGTAAGACACTTATTCCCTCATCACCTTGTACCTTGTATTTAGCCAGTGTAAGATCATCCATTGGTGCAGAGGGCAGAGGTTTGCAGCAGGATCTGAGTCCTGCCCATAAGACTTGCAGCTCTGTGCACTTCATTACAACGACTCTACCCCCACCCCAAACCAAACGAAAGAAACTGTTGCTCTTGACTTGGGGAATATTTGGTGAAGGTGGTAATTTAATAAAGTATGTCACTAAATACAACATGATTTTACATTGTAAACTTCTTAAAAACTCAGTTGAAGATATTTAACATGCATCTTGTATGTTCTTGTAAAATATATGGGGTTATATATGCATGTTTTCAGTTTGCCTAGATGATAATCTATATAATTAAGAGCCAGGGTTGTAACAACCAATTACGACCAAAGGCTCAACCAGACAGTCTGGACCAGACCGGAAGTCAGTGCTGGGTTGCCGTGGTGACCCAGCACTGACTGCCTAGGGGGCTGCAGATCAGGCCCAGAGAGAGGCCTGCAGAGAGAGAGAGGCAGGGTCTGATCTGTAGACTCTGTGGCAGCCGTTGATCAGAATTTGCCTCTCTTTCTCTCCTGGCCTGCCCAACAGCCGCGCCTCCATTTCTCTCCAGGCCTTCATGGGGCTGCTGATCAGCCCTGCCTTTCTGATCAGGCCCCGTTGATAGGCCCAGAGATGCTGATTGGCATAGAAACTGACCAATCAGAACCAAATCTGAGTCAACTGTGAGGAGCTTGGGGGCAAGATCAGGCCTGCAGGGGAGGGCAGTTAGGGATGATCAGGTAGGCAGGGAGAGGCAGGTAGGGGCGATCAGGCAGGCAGGCAGAGAGGTTAGGGGCAATCAGGCAGGCAGGTGAGTGGTTAGGAGCCAGCGGTCCCAGATTGTGAGAGGGGTTCCTGATTGTAGTGGGTGCAGGCTGGGCTGAGGGAACCCCCCTCCTCCATGAACGAATTTCGTGCACTGGGCCTCTAGTATCATATAGCAGGGTAGGAGCCAGATGACTTGACACTTATGTCCTGGATGAGTATATAAACAGGTTGTTTATTTTGGCCCCTGAGAAATATTAAATGTTCCCTTGGCTCTCTAGTTGTGCTATAAAGTTTGTTCTGCTTCTGTTTTCATCAACACATTTGCAACCTATTTCCATGTTGAATGTGTGCTGCACTTCCAAGATCACAACAGTATTCTACATTTTCAAGATAGATTTCAGGTTTTACATTTTACTTTTATGTCTTTAATCCATCTGGAGTTTTTTGTGTGTGTGTGTGTATTGTAAATTAGGGATACAATTTCTTCTTTATTTAAGTTATCCAGTTTCCCAAATACCATTTACTAAATAATACATCCTTTCTGTACTGATTCGTGATATCAATTTCATCATTTATCAACTTACCATAGATGAAACTGTGGTGTTTTTTTTTTAATTGGTGAGAGAGAGAGAGAGAGAGAGAGAGAGAGAGAGAGAGAGAGAGAG